>NW_010120037.1:0-4990 GCF_000699245.1 Pterocles gutturalis | reverse complement strand
ATGAGACTCATCCCACCATGTTTCTGTGACTGCCAGTAGGTCATAGCTGTTCTTTTGCACAGTGGCCTCCAGCTCCTCTTGCTTGTTGCTCATACTGCCTGCATTAGTGTAGACGCACTTGAGCCGAACTGTCGAATCCACTCCTACCCTCAGCGTGCCACCCATACGTTTGCCTGTAATGGGCCTGGGAATTCCCCCTTCCCCCTTCGAACCTGGTTTAAAGCCCTCTCGATGAGCCCTGACAGCTTACAAGCAAGAATCCTTACCCCCCTATGAGACAGGTGAACTCCATCTGTCGCTAGCAGGCCTGGTGCCACATAAGCCTTCCCATGATCAAAAAAACCAAAATTGCACCTCTGGCACCAGCCTCTGAGCCAGGTGTTGATCAGGTGTGTTCTCCTGATCCTCTCAGTATTCATCCCTGCCACTGTGGGGATTGAGGGGAACACTACCTGTGCTCCTGATCCTCTAATCAGTTGTGCCAGTGCCCTGAAGTCCCTTTTAATTGCTTTCGTACTTCTCTCCGCAACCTCATCACTTCTAACCTGTATGACCAATAGTATCAAGATTATTCATATTAAGCATTTTTTCTTTTAAAAAAAAAATACTTCTGTTTGAGGGGAAAAAGGCTATTTTTGGAATTCAAATATTTGTGTGTATGTGTTGATAGAACTGGAATATATCCATATGCCATTAACTACGACTTGTGCATGTTGCACATTCTGCTTATGAGTATTAAAATGCAATAAAGAATAGGAGTAAGAGGACCTATTTCGGAAGAGTAGAAGGTACCCAAAACCGAGCTCCTTTTGCAAGCCTTACAACTGAGACTTCTGCAACACCAGGCTGCAAAGCCTAGGAGGTGTTACAAACTCATGTTATTTATTCTCCTAAATTTATGCACTACATTTCTTCTAATATTAATCTGAAGAACTTTGGAAACTCCTCATTTCTACCACACACACTCAAATGTTGGCACTTTTATATATTAATCATCCTTCTTAATGACCTTGGGAGAAGTTAATCCTTGTAAATAAGAGCCTAACTGCCACTGAAACTGCAGACATCAGTAGGGCAACTGCCACAGGAATTTGAGAGGGTTGGCAAGAGAGTTTTCAAAAACATTTCTCTAAGGACATCCACTCCCAAAAACTAAAATATTTAAACACAGCTGTTGAGGTCAAGACTATGCTACTATGAAATTAATTTGAAAGCTGTATTTGTCACTCTCCTCCCATTCTTCTTTCCGTTTAGGAAACAAAACCGCATTTCCATGTTAACATATTTGGAAAGGCCTCTTTCTCTCTGGTTTTCCTCTCCCTCTTCTCTTTTCCAAAGTCCATCAGTCAAAGGCGTCATCAGCTATCCCAGAAAAGACATCAAAATCCTATGTTCCACCTCAAGTGAAACTAAACACAAGGATATAACTTCCCTTGTGTTTTCATGATACTTGCATTTTTTGCAGACATCCAACAGCATAAACTATTGGACTTCTGAAAAGGCAAGTATTCCTCAGATAAATCATACATGGTAGTAGTAAGTTCGGTGTTAAGTTTACCTTTGATCTGTGCACAGTTAGCAAACCTGACACATCAGACATACTCAGCATGCAATAAAGAATCTCTCAGAAACTGCATAGTAGATTTACCCCAGCCTATGAACACCTCCAATGAGTACCACAAACAGTATCCAAAAGGATTAAAATATCTGGGGGAACAGAAAGGGGCTGGTAACAAGTGCATGATCCTGCAGTGAGGTCCAGAGATACAGAAGTCTGGACATTTGTTCAAACCTGAACAGTTGAGTCTACTTGTCACTTTGTTCGGTTGCCAAAAATCTCTTTCTTGTCAAAACATACTTCATGACAAACGTATGTAATTTTGTGTTACTTCTTTGCTTGCAAGTGCAGAAGACAAAAGCATTTCTCTCTCCCACATTCCATTACACCTCAGGAGTTTGAATTTGCAGCCAGTACTTGGAATTTATCTACGTTCCCTGATGAAAAAATTGCAAGGTGTTAATAAATAGACAGGTACAATTTAAATCTTATGCTGTAATACACCCTGTTGAATTAAGAAAATAATGCAATTAACCATAGTATCTGTCATGGATTCATTCTGGACTTTTAATAGGAAGAAGAAGAAGAAAAGAGAACTAGACTAAAGCAGCTGGGTGAAAAAAATCCTGTCCATAATTGCAGCAGTAGTGCAGGATGGCTCTAACTTTGATTATTTAGGAGAGCCACAGTCTGTGGCCCACCCTAGAACATAAACGACGCCAACAAAAGAGAAAAGGGCACACTAAGAGGTCCACTCTATCAATGCATTTCAGAGGCAGCATTTGACAGTGGAGTTCCTGGTGGACCCTCCCCACAGTTATGATTGCTTGGTGAAAAAAGCTCACTCTGTTGTAGAGTTACTTCCTGGTTTACTGGAATATATGGGTCGTACCTACCTGATATAATGTGAATCAAATCCTGTGCTGTATCTGTCTATATTTTACCAAAGAAGCTGTACTGTGTTGATTACCTCTTCACTAAATAGTTTTTGTTTTCTTCACTCTGACAGATGTACACTTCTACTTCCTCTCAATCTGTATTTTACAAAGGCTCAGATACAAGCATCCTACTTTTCCCATTCCCTTTAATTCGCTAATGCTAGCAATTCCATAGTGGTTATTATGCAATGAAAATTAAAGTCTTAATCTTCTTAAACTCTGAAGTTGAGATTATATAATGGCATTCAGCTCATGAGCGATTCACTCCTAGAGCAAAGGTTGGACAGAAAGTAACATAACTACAATCATTGCCTGTGAGACCTCAAGAGGCAGAACCTTGAAAGACCTGAGAGTTCAGCCTCGTAAAAGATATAGCAGTCTCACAGGAGAAGATCAGGCAAGGCCAGAGAAAACTGGCCACAAAAGAAATGTCTTGATTATCACTGTTTTCTTTTAGTAAAATTAAAATTATTTCCTATTTGTTAAGTACTGACACAATGGTGACAGAAGATATTTAGGAAAAGTTGGGTAAAGTGCAATAATGCTTTTTTCTCTACTTCAGTACAGAGTATCAAGGGCAGAGGATAGTGAGAAAGAATAAGACTTTGATCACTACTTAGCAGCTCAAATGAAAATATTATAATAGGAGGATTTATTTTAATTCAAAGACCTGGGAGTATAAATAAACAGTTACCTTCTGTTTTATTTTACAGCTGCACTCTAGGGTTCTAGTTTTTAATCTTCTTTCAGAAAGAAACCAGCTCCCAAAAAAATGGCCACATAAGCCCCATATTTTTGTGTTTTTGCTTCTGTCTTGTGCAAAATAATATTTTTGACTGACAAGAAACTTGTAGAACAAAAGAAGAACAAGAGTATAACAAAATATCAAAGTTCTGTAAAAAAGCAGGTGACCAGGTACAAGGAGAAAACCAAAATAAAACCTCCTTTGCCTAATTCTGCTCTCTCTTCCCAGGTCACAATAGGTACTCAGTAGGTATCAAAGAACCCACAGAAGTCCTCAGTCTCAGAATGCATTTCCAGATTTCTTTAAAAATCTCAAGTTGTTCCTTCTCTTCTTTTGCTAACTTTTAACTTCCTAACATATAAAAGCCACTTCTAGGCTAGAAGCTGTAGTTGGAAGCATCTAGTCTAAATTCTATGGCCACAAAATAATACCCATTTGCATCAAATTCACAACATTGTTTTTCCTCCTCCCCTTTACTTGTTCTAAAACTCCTTCACCTGTTAGTTCTTGTCTTGTACATCTCAGTCATGCACACATTTCCATTTATGTGCTTCTTGACCTTAGTTTAGAGTTTTCCCTCCTATTTTCAATCCCTATTTAACCACTTAACAGCTTCATAAACTCTGTCAGAGAAGCAAGTCTCAAATATTCTTCTAACAGAAGTAGCAGACACATAATCTAAATGGGTTAATAAACCCCAGGTGCTAACAGCTGACACACATTATGCAGACAGGAGTGGATTTGGGTTGGATTTTGGTTTGATAATCACAGAGGTCACTATTAGAATTAGCACCTGCAAGGTATTATTCAGTAAGGATACAGAGGGGTGCAGGCAAGAGAGGAGAAACTGGAGAGCAAAAAAGCACTGTCTCACCTAATGATAACAGAGATGTCATTTTACGGGGAAGGTGCCATTTACCCAATTGCTCTCACACTTCTGCAGTTGGATTCCATTCAGCTACAAAAGAACCCTGTGCAAAATAAGCAATGCTTATGCACTCCTCGCCCAACACAGCAGAGAGGCTGAGCAAGATGCTGATAGCTCTCATGCTTCATTAACAAGCTTATCTGCTAACCTCTGCTAAGCTATACCTTAGCAATGCTGACTGTGGGCTCTGCTTTTGCCAAGGTACAGTTAACAAATTAATTAGAAGAGTAGAGTTTGCACAGGAGTCATAGAGAAGTTAATTTGATTCTTTTTAATTTCCAGTATTGATCATATGGTGGGAAAGAAAAATAAAACCAATAATTTGATGGTTCTGGAGGCCTGGTTGAGTTTTTAGTGTTAGAAGCTCTTAAGACTGAGGGCTTTGGGTTTGTTTTTTCAGTTGGTTGACCCTTAATATTAGGAGATTATTCAGAGGTAACACGCAGTTATACCATATTTACATCCCTTTATAAGAGTAATATTCAGTAGGTTGTGTAATGCCTCTCCTTTAGGAGGAAGTGTTTCTTCTGCCACTTGCTTTTAATCATACTTTCTAGGACATGACTTAGCAAGCTATGATGAGTAGGCTGTCTCCAGGACAGTACTGCACCAGGAAGTAATTGAAAGGTAAATTGGAAATATAACTTGTGTTGCTATTGAGCTATAAATGTATGCAAAAAAACATTCCTACTTCAGTGCTTTAATAGCTGACAAATTTCTTTTATGAGCAAACACTGGCAAGAAGGATTGAGCAGGGAATCTGACAGAAGACAGCTGCTTAACCTGCCAGAAAAACAAATCTAGTTTAATCCATTGCCCTG
>NW_010120036.1:0-6364 GCF_000699245.1 Pterocles gutturalis | reverse complement strand
CCCTATCCCAGCTGGACCCAGGACAATGCGCCATCCCTGGATGTGTTCAAGGCCAAGCTGGATGAGGCTTTGAGCAACCTGGTCTAGTGGGAAGTGTCCCTGCCCATGGCAGGGGGGTTGGAGCTTGATGATCTTTAAAGTCCTTTCCAGCCCAAACCATGCTATGATTCTATGATAAAGTTTGCCAGACCAGTTAAAGGTACGTGAGGGATATTCCTGAACTAAAAGCTTCTTTTTTCCTTTCCCTGGAATTCTCTCTAAAACCAACTTCTTATCCTAAGTGCTATTTTGGTACTTGATTTCTTCCTTACAGCTTCCATTAACTCTACAATCAGGGAGGTCAAGATCATTAACTATTTCCAGTTTCGGCTCATAAAATTTTAAAAATAAAATCAAGTAGTGATTTGGATATTTCCCCAATTCCTTAGAATTTACAAGTACATGCTTTAAAACAACGATTTACATAATGCAGCTTTGACACACATTTTTTGTGTGTGTATGTGGGGGATGTTAATCTATTCAGTTGAAATTGTGGTAATTAATTCAGACAGTAAATTAGTGTCTTCCAAAACTGCCTTTTAAGCATGACTGATCGACAAAGCATCAGGAGAAGCACCGTGTTCCAGATTACTGCACTTTGAATTTTAAGACTGGGTGGGCTACAGCAGCCTGACTTAAAAAATTTGATTTTTTCTGTGCTGCAGACTTCAAGGGGCTGATGAAAGTGCGTGGGCTGGTTTGGATGTGAGCCATGCTTTTTCCACACATCATTGTGTCTCCTGCACTAATGACTCACACCTGCACATGCTGCTATCCAATTTCTAGGCAAAGTTATTTATAAAGTAGAACTGCAGGGCCAAATCCTGGTGGTATAACTATACAGATCATGATTTACCTGAAACACTTGTCTATGAAACATAGACAATTTGGGGACCCTTAATTCACCCTCTTTTCAGATGCCATGAAAATCAGATGCACTTTCTCCTCTGATAAATGCCATATTGCAATTTATCTTGCAGACTGAATGGATCTCATGTGATAAAGCACTACTTTTCACCTGGCTGTAAGATAAACACAATCACAGACCTCTGATGTCCCCTGGCACAGAAAAACATCTATCTTCTCTCACAGCAGGTACAGGAATTATTTGCCATACAGGCTGTTTATATCTGGAGACTTGCATGTTGCAGGCCACTGCAGACAAAAGAAGATCTTATTCAAGCAAAAATACTGTTGCCCCAAGCTTGTGATTACAGTCTTGCCTGAAGTGTCTCACTCGCCCAGAGAGGTATTAAAAACTTCACATTACAGTCTGCTTACACACACTCTTCCCCGGAGCTCAGAGTCTTTTGCTAGTTAAGATTGCAGAAGCATCAGTCTGTTGTAGCAATTACATAACTTTTTCTCCTTTTTCTGCAACTGGCCATGGGTGTTTTTACTACAAGTTCACATGGGGCCATTTGTCTTCCTTTCTTTCTTTGGGGTAACTTGGTGAAGGGCACAGAAAAAACACTTCAAAACAACTGCCTAAATGACCTCTGTGAGAATAGCATTATGAACCATACAATAAGTTACATTCTCACAGATATAAAGCAGTGATCTGCTGCAGTGTAATTTTTCAAAGATGTTAATCTTGCACCTAGTAAGCACACAGCATCCTGCCCTGCCCCTTAATGCTGACAATCATATGGTGTTTTGAATCCTGGATTAAAGCGGTTGTGTATCTAAACAAAGCTCTGTTTAAACAGAAAAAACCTACCCTTTATACAGAAAATCAGGTATATAAGAAAGACTATAATGCTTGTTTATACAGACTTGCATTTTGCTCCCACCAACACAAGATTCTTCCAAACACGTATACTCCATTGTGCCCTTCAGAAGAAAAACAGTAAGGTATTAATATTAGTATGGCTGTTGAACTGCAGACTGGAGGGCATTTGATTTCAGATAGCCAAGTTGTGTTCAGAAATCAATATGTTACTGTCTTCTTTGCAAATTTACTGATGTTAAGGGCTTACTTCTACATTACTAACAGTTCAATCTAGGGCCAAGTTATGTTAAACATTTACAGAGTATCCAGCAAAACAAGGCTTCACTTCCAGTTGCAACCTTTAAGTAGTATTACAGTTCATTCAGCCTTAGCCTTATTCTGTTAGTGCCAAGGAGTAAAATACTTCACTGAGTAAGAATTTCTAGTCTTTAAGCTACAGAAATAATAAGAAAACCATTTGTCCTGTCATTCTACAAGCTATTCTCCCCTCATAGATATTTTATTAAAAAATACAGCAGAAGAACAGTGTTCTTTGATTTGATTAGGATTCAGGTAGGCTCGCTCTTTTTTTGTCTCCATAATTTTGGATAGTACAAGTTGTCATTAAACAAGTAATGAATACTAACTAATGCCAGGCTGACTGAGCAGGGAAGCGCCCTGGGTCATACATCTGAGTAGAACTACAACCAAGATGCAAAGAGAAATTCAAATTCAGCTCACTGCACATCTGCCCACATTTGCTCTCCTTCTGCTTTTAGTCCTTTTCCATACAAGCATAAACATTTTTCTAATGCCCAGTGTTTTTATCTTAACTTCATCAGCTTAAAAAATTGTGAGTCTCAGTTTAGATTATCTCTTGACAGGCATTCGGTCTTGTTGCAGTCCTTACATTCACTCATTTTTCCATCTTTTCTGCCTTCTTTTTCTAATATTGTTTTTGTCTCTTCTCAAAATTCTTATTTCCAACTCCATCTCTGCTTACAAAACAACTGATTTTGATTTAGCTATTGCTTCTCCACAAAAAGTCTATCTTACTTTAACTCATTTGATGCTGTGATTTCTTTTAATAGTAATAAATTCACTACCTCCATAAAGAAACTCTTCTCTTTATTAATGAAACTGGAACAGCACAAGAAAGAATGGATAAATTCTGCATGCCTAGCCTGTCAATTGTCCTGAAATACTACACAGGCAGGCAAACAGGATTTATTCCTGCTACTTTTTTCATGACAAAATTTCTACCAGTACCTACGTGACAGTGGATTTTGTGACGTATCTGAGAAACTGAACTCAAAGCATAAATTGATTTCACTGAAAAAGACCAATAGATGGTGCCAGTACTATCAAATTCAAAGTACGAAAGAGCTCTATATCCTTAGATAAATTGCCTGAGGCATTTAAACAAAGAGCTTGCTGTTTCTTTTTCTATGCAAAGAGATTCCCGATTCTGAAAACAGTTCCTTTTTAATTAGCATCTATAAAACTTATTTCATATGCTGGGGGAAAAAAAGACCAAAAAATCCCCACATTTTTCAATCTCCTATTTCTCACAGCTGCTGGCCTAACATGGAAACAATTGCCCATTTTTTTGTATTGGCATCGCAGCTCTTTCCTTCCCATTTATCCATCTTTACCCCTGTGCAGGTTCATGGAAAGTCAGACTATATACACACCGATAAGAGAAAGGAGGCTCCAGAGCATGGGAGTATTTCTGACTTTAACTGCTTTTATCCACGTGGCCAGCAGGCAATCCCTGCAGCACCAGCAGCCTCGCATGGTCTCTCTGGTGTCAGAGCAGTGACACAGTTGTGCAGGCAGCTCACAGGGCCCCACATGCACTACTTTTGGCCTGCAACATGCACTGCAAACAAACCCACCTTAAGGGCACACAAGGGGCCCTTTATACTTCCCCAGGCTGACCTGGCAGGTCACCATCCCTCACTGCTCCAAGGTACTGCTTAGTCACCTGTGTAGAGTAGCTCTACTTATCTCCAAATACCCAGCTGCCTACTGAACAGAGGTACAAAATCAGAGCAATATGTCCTTTTGTACATATTTAGTACACTGTCCTTCCCTCCCTTTGCTTAGAGCAAGAAATACTGTAAAAAATAGACCTTACTGTAAAAACCAGATTCTGAGCTCTGCTCAGACCACCTGAGCGTAAGAACAGTTTAACTCCTCCAAGACAAGCAAAACAATTACAATACATTCTGCAGTATTGTGGTTTTTGTTGTACTTATTTAAAAAACCCTCTTCCTAAATTTGTTCATTTTATTCCTGCAAATTCTTAAAGTCAGTGGGTATGACTTGCATGGATGAAGCATGCAAAATTTTGTCCTTTGCACCAAAGTCTGCATTCATGATTTCATTTTTACTGATTCAGTTTTATATATTCCCTCCTACCCCCTTTAAAGCAAAAGCACTTATAAGAACTCAATCTTTTAAACCCTCCTATTCTCACCTTGCTAGCAAAAGTGCTATAAATGAGCACCTTAGCTGAGTGTATTCAATGATATACAGATGCTACATTTTGTTTTGAAATAATTCAAAATAGGATCTTACTTTGAGCTGTGTATTAAGCTGATACTAACAAAGCTAACTCATCTGCCTCCCTGGTAAACCAGACCACTACATGTACTTCAAGAATATAAATAATAACACCAAAAGAAAACTATATTTCACACTTTCATACTCATATGTAATGTTATTCACTATATTACAATTATATATTGCAATAGTATATTTTATAACTATATAGTCCCTAATAATCTCCTCAGTGTGCACACATACTAATCATCAAAACAATTGCAACTGTTCTAGTTGCCACTGCTGGTACTGAACTGCTGCAACTGCAACTCCAATAAGCAAGTTCAGTAACACAGAGCTCTACATTAAAAGCCTCTCAAAATGGACCCCAGCTGAAGTTTTACACTAATTTGTATCAAAGACTCTTGTCCCACCAACAGCATCTCAGGATGAATTTTGGGTCTTGAGATGATGCTTTGGCTTGTGGGTAAGAAAAGACTTTGCAAGGAAATTTACACAGTTGCTGGGACTAAACCATCTCACAACCAGCTCCCTCCGCAAAATCAATATTTCTAATTTATACAGTGATCAGTGTCAGTCTATTTCCCAAGAAGTTCACAGATGAGGAGAACAGATTTGCTATTCTATGTCATCTCAGACTCAGTCCCACTTCCCATCCTTCGGCATTGAGGAATCTTTCCTCAACATTGTGCTTGAGGTCTGCCTGATTTTACAAAGGGCTGTTACTTTTTAGTGACTTTTACTACATCAATTTTTATGAACACCTGAATAGGAGAGAACTTTCTCAACCCTAACTTGTGGTAATACTGTGTTTCAGAAAACTAGGCTGGTCAAACCAAGAATTAGGAGATTTTGTAGCTTCTCAAGGAGGACAAAGTAAAAGTACATCATTTAATGCACATTTCTGTTTACCAGAAAATCATGAACAGAGTAGGAAAGAATGCCTAGCAGCTATGTTTAGACATTTGCTGGTTCAGATATGGGTAAGCTATTGTCACCCTAATTTTACAAAGAAGACAGAAGAATAAAACACAAAGATTGGCAACAGTGTCAAACAAAACATTATACAATGCACAAACAGAAAGTAAATCAAGAAACCCACAGAACTATTGGATATTCCCAAATCCCTTAGCACCCATGCTTAAACAGCAGAAAGCATTGCATAAGCTGTGGTCAAAAATATTTGTTAGCCTGGCTGTATAGTATTGCAAGAAAACACCTAAATTAAACCATTAACTCTGGTGTTAAGTAGTCCAGATCATTTGTCTCCAGATAGGAACAAAAGCTCAGACTTACTCATTCCATAAGTGAGCACCATACAATGAGCACTACACAGTATAGTTGGGATTATTTTATAAAAACAAAGGTAACTTTAGATGGTATTCGCAAATTGGTACAGAAGATAACTTTATCACAGTAAGTCAGGTACCCATATTTACATCATGAGCATAATTAGAAATGAAATACATGACAGATAAAAGAAGAAAATACAGAAAAAGAATTAGTGTTTTTCACATTTCCTGACTAATGTTGAAATACACAGTATCACTACCAACCTCAGGACAAACTTTACTCCTTGGTTCCCTAAGGTCAGACCTAATTATTGTCATAAGCAAGGACTCATTGCAACAAGAGACTGAAAAAGCTTTCTGAGAAAAATGCGTTCTGAATCAAAGGGGTTATGCTGTCTCATGAGTGTTCTGGCTCTGAAACGAAATTACATATCACTGTGCCACCACTTTATTTTGTTAAATTCTAAAAGACTTCTAAATCAAAACAAACTCAAACACGTCAGGTGCTAACTAATTTTTCCAAATGTTGTTATTCTCCTTCAGCTTCCTAAGGTCAAAGAATTCATGAATCAGACAACTGCTCTCCAAGGTGCTACTTCTGGTTGGATATACATTTTATTTCAGAGTCTGGTTGCTCATATAAATAATCACAGAAGATGAAATGCTGACCTTGAGCAAAGTTGTACTTTTATATATACATATATATATATTCCTTAAAAAATTATATATATATATATATATATGTATCTCATAG
>NW_010120035.1:3845-8464 GCF_000699245.1 Pterocles gutturalis | reverse complement strand
GTAGGTCGGGATGGGGGCTTCCTGCGACGACGTTCTGACTTTTGTTTTAACAATACAGATTTCTTTCCCTCCTTTGTTGTGTAAAACTAGAGGATGATCATGTACTCCTCCCTCTGTTCAAAGACTGCCTTTGGAGCAGTGTGAGTACACAGTGAGAGTTCTGAACTCTCTGAATTTGGCTAAACCTTGCTGTTTACAAGGTTCAGTTTAGGAATATACTTGTAAACATCACAACATCTCTAATAGGGTCACGTAAAGGGTGGTTATTGCATTTCACTGGTGGTTCATGGCAGGTACAATTTACAAATTAAGCTTCAATCTTTATTACTACAGGGTGTAGCCACATGTGCACACTCCCTAACATTGTGCCCTGCAGCAGTGAGACAAAGGAGGGAGACTCTAGAACATATGCACGTACTGTGCTACAACTTCTTGTTGTGTTTGGGACACCTCCTCTTCTCCAGCTCCTCATCTATGCAGAAATGGCTCTAAAGCAAGTGTAATTCCTGCAATAAGGTCAGATTTGTAGCCATCCATATAGTACGTTGGTCCGTTTTTCTTCAGCCAGAAACCATCAGCCCTTTAGTCTCCAGTTCAAGGCACTGACAGTGACTGAGGTAACAGTTCTTCAGGGCTTCTGAAGGACTATTAGTTCTTGCTTGAACTTTGAATTTCATCTAGTGCTGGAGTCCTCACTGGGAAAAGGGAAAGCCAAAGAAAGAAGTGAGTTTATGAGCTATGTTGTATGGGCACTGAGCCTGGTTTTAACCATGTATGACTTGGGTGACACTCTTTAGGTGAAATGTTGAAAGTGGCAGTATCTCCTTGTTTGTTTAATCATTCTCTGTGAACTTGTGATAAGTCTCTTTTGCTTTATTGGTGCACAGATAAGCCATTTTGCTGCTACCCTGAATTTACAAACATTTGTCAAAGCTTAGTGAAGTGCCCAGACCCATAACCTACATGCAGACTAACTGATGAAGGTATGAAGAAATATTAGATATATTAGGTATGTTAGAAATTGTAAAACATTTATTCTACTGGGGCAAATATAATATTGTTAGATACAGACTTCCCTCGAAGGAGCTGTCTGTTTTCAACAGCCCTGGTCACGTACAGCCTTCTGCTTCATAAAAGCAATGGTAGCCTATGCTTGTTGCATAGATAAATACATTACAAGTGTATCACTTACTGAAAATAATAAGGTAAATAAGTATGTTTTGCCTTTTTCCTGCTTTTAGGAGGTGATGCTAAACTGCTGGTGATGCTGTGCATCTCTCCTGACCAGAAGTATTTAACAGAATCAATGCAGTCTCTGGGATTTGGAACTCGTGCTCGGCAAGTTCAAAGAGGACAAGTCAAGAAAAAAAATGTCTCAGTGCAGAGTAAAGCAAAATAAAACCTAAGATTCCTGTGGATTAAAGTGTTATTAATGAGTTCCTCAGACTGAAATGTATATTGTTGACCTAAAGCCATTGTTTTAGATATCAACTGCCAGATAAAATAAACAATCTTCAGCATGGCATTAGTTAAACCATAGACCTGCTGATAATGTTCTCGCTCCAACGATAATAGCAAGTATTGACAACAGCTACCAACCATGGTGGAATGGCATAGAAATAAATCAGGCTTTTTTAGGAAAGCCACTTCTCCTGGTTTAGGTGATGTGTTTCCTTTGGGCAAGTAGAACAAAGTCAAGAGAGCCCTGATTTAGGATGGCTCGCTTCTGAAAGGCCAAGGGTGCATTCTGTTTTCTCAGTAGAAGCCAGGGGTCTAGGTATCATTCCAGTGCTTCAAAGCAGCAAGTGAAATACTCCCCCTCAGCTTGGATTAAAATGAGACACATCATCATGGCTTGCTCTTCTGTCCAGCATGGATGGGTCATTCCTAATGCACTGTCAACAGATAGGAGCGTAAAGGAGCCCATCAGCTGTACTGAATGGAGTTCTCTGCTTTTAGGTGGGAAATAATGGCACTAGTTAGGTGGAGAAAAAGGAATAAGACTGCCTGTTATCCTTCTGGAATGTAGTTTAGGAAGCAGATGATGGATTATACAACTCAGGTTAAATGGTTGGAGCGAATCCCAACTGCTGAGTTCACTAAGACTACAGCTTTGCCCGTTTGGGTTTTTGGTTTTGTTTATTTTTGTTCCATGAGTGCTGAAAGGCCCTGAACTACAGATCCTAATGTGACCTAACTCGTACGACTGTTTTAGTAGCAGTCTGGCCTGCTGTTTCACTTACTTACATTTCTAAAGCAAGTTAACCATATCCCCTTGAAGACGTGCCTGCACATTAGGAAAGGATAACCTCATGCGTCCCATCCATCATATGAGCAAAATACAAAAAACCCAGCCCATGAGATGACGCTTGTCATCCTCAAGAGGTTTTCACCCCTTTACACCAACGTTGGGACAACATGTTGGAGGGTTTGTGAATGAAGTTACGCTGGGAGGATTTTCAAGGGAATTCAAGCAATGTTAGAGATAAGAAGTGGTTCTGAGCTGAGCAGCTGGCTCACATAACATCGGATGTGTTTTGTGCGCTGCTTTATTGCTCAGCAGAGGCCTCAGGATCAACTCTGAATCTTACCTCCATCAATCAATCAATCACTCAGCCTCTAGACTGAGAGGTCAGTGGTAGTTCCCTGCAAGAAGGCTTAAATTGCAGTGGCTTGCCCAAAAGGCTGGAGTTTATAGTACTCCAACTCACTGAACCTTCACAAGCATAAATATTTATCTGGAGATTATTATATAATGTACTATTATTGGAATTTCACTCTTGAGTATGTAGCAGCTGCTGTGGTGCATGCATTGCTCTGCTGCTCAGAACATTAGCATCACAAACAATACTTGTTTTCCTAAGTAATGTTGCGAGGGTCAAAAATGCCTTAACTTTACCCCATTCCAGCAGCAACAGATAGAATCCGGACACAGGACGTTATGAAGCTGAATGGCCACTACAGCAATCTTGGGTGAGAAAGCATCAGTGCAAGGAATGTTAGCCTGGTAAATGATGTCCGCAGGAGCAGACAGCTGCAAGCTCACCTCCTCAGTGACAAGGTTGTGACGAGGGAGGGCTAGGTGATTCCACCAGCATCTTTAAGTAAGTTCCTCAAATATTTTTCAAGATTTGGAATTTCCAAAGTGTTACATAGAAACGTACCTTGTCATGAACTGTGCTTTCTTTTCTCACTCAGGGTTTGACCTGCAAAACGAAGCCTACAGGATATGCAGGGCAGCAAAGTTACCATTTTTGCTCTAAGAACTTTCCATTTTAGAAGTTTCTGGGATGTGGCCGATTGCTCAATCCCAGCGTCAGATGCAGTGCACTGAAGGAAAGAAGGGTCAGAGTTGTAAAATGGCTTTACTCCAGCATCTAAGCTTGAATTGTCTTCTGCCCGAAGATTCACTCAGACCTGCTGAAGGAGAGGCAGGGATCTTCAGACATGGAACTAACGTTCAGAGGAACAAGGAAAATAGCATGTGCAAGGCCCTATACTTCTCTGCTATAATTTTTCTATTTTTCAAGCTTTGAAATAACAGCTATGTTAGAAAAGCAGGTGTGACACTGGAGCTGACTTTAATGTTTCCTTTGTTGACCAAAACCTATCCTGATAAAGCCATCCTCATCATCTTGACACTGTAAAGCTCAAAACCACATTTCCTAACACTGGGAGAAAGAAAGTGATATTTGAACGTGATCTAAAAAATTGAGACAACAGCAAGGAAAAGGTGGGTTGTGGGTTTGGTTTTTTTAAGATTGCCCATGTAGTCTATTTGCTAATATAGGTTTGTTCTCTGGGAGGGCAGGGACACAAGCAAATAAGAGTAGAACTATATAAATCAGGAGAAAATCCGCAAGTGCGTAATCCAGAGCTGAAAAACCCTCCCCAAAAAGCAGAAAATTTGGATCCAGTTCAAAGACAAAGGATTTGAGCTCATGTCTCACCCTGCAGAAGTAATGCTCTGGCTTGCAGGACATCTGCAGATCTAGAGATGGGGCAGGAAAAATGTGACTCTGTCAGAACAGTCCCCCACGTCCCAGTAGCAGCAAGTGCTCATCTAGGGTAAAATCCACAGATAGGAATACACACAGAATCACACAAAGATAGCAGAAGTACAGACATGTCTAGAATCAGACAATAGCCTTCAAGGTACAAGTCCAAAATTTGGCCCAAAGCACAGCTTGGATTTATCATTACAGACAGAATTTATCAATTTAGGGCTTTGGTTCCCCTTGCAGCCAAGGGAAAGGGATTAACAGGACAGATCTGCTTTCAGCAAGTACCGCTGCCTCCATCGCCTAGCAAGGGAGTCCAGGCAAGGGGTTTAGAGCCCCAAGTCTCCCTTGGCCATGGCCAGGGAAACTGGTTTCAAAATCAGGTCCTTGAGCAGTCAGTTTCCCTGGCCATGCACTGGAAGTTTTTCCACTTATTTTTTTCAACCTTGATCCCTACCATACCCACCCCAGCTCTAATGTTAAGCTCTGGTCCAACACATCTTCTTTCAGCCTTTACAAATCTGTTCCCAGTTCACTTGCAGCACCCGGCTTTCCATGCAGGGGAAGGCAGAGTGCAGCGGGGCAGAGCAGAGCGTACGGCACAGGAGCTGCTCCCCA
>NW_010120035.1:3215-3820 GCF_000699245.1 Pterocles gutturalis | reverse complement strand
CAGCTTACCACACATGCGCCAAGAGGTGCCCCACGGCGAGCACGTGGCTGGGGTGCTGTAAATTCACCCCCTGCAGAAGCGCCGTGAATCTTCCTCCCCGCCCAGGAGAACTCTGATCAGCAGAGCCCATGGAAGCAACGGGATCCATAACAGCTTAACAGTGCTGCATTTCATCACGGGGTTGAAAAAAAAAAAAAAAAAAGCAGTAATTAAGCCAGCCAGGGCCTTTGGCCCACTCTTAAACAAAACCTTGACCTATGCTGACGTTTGAAAATTATATATTTAATTTCCACATGTGGCTTCATGCCTTGGCAGCAGCCACACCACAAAGAGAGGCCGCTCTTGGTTCTAGCCAGGGTAGGAAAACCATAATTCGCATTGGAAGGTTCACAAAAATGTTTAATTTGTTATTAAATTGCCAATTCCATTTTACGAAGCACTTTCGAAACCTCTGTAGAATGCAAGGCACAGGCAGAATGATGCAGTTATTGGGAAAAGGCTTTGGGCTCCTGCTGTGGACAAGCAGTTGCAAGCTGGTGGGCTTGCAATCCCCTGCCACCAGGGGAAGAAGCAGCAGCATCCGCTCACGGAAAAGCAGATGGGCC
>NW_010120035.1:0-3197 GCF_000699245.1 Pterocles gutturalis | reverse complement strand
GGCTTTCACAAAACCAGCTGGGCATTTGAACAATTACATCAACCATAACCCCAGCCAAATAAAAATGCAAGCCACAAAACACACAAAGGACACGGGGTGACCTAACCGAAGGGCGTGAGCAAGAAGAAACACTGCCTACGACTCTTTTTGTCTTTTCTTACTTCCATTTTTATCAAACCAGGTTTTTACTCGCAATGCATTTACCCCTTTTAATCTCATTTATATAAAGGGAGAGAGACCAAAAAAAAAATCTAAGATAAAATTTGAGCCTTCTTGAACTCATGCAAGCAACTCCTGGGAGGCTGGGGGAGTGGACAGTTGTGTTTGGTTTTGCTTGTTTGAATTAATCTTTAGTAAGTGGAAAGGTTCCCATGGTCTTGGAGGAGACTCTGAGGAGACTGGATTGTGGCCTTTCAGTACCTAAAGGGGGTTTATAAGAAAGATGAGGATAAACTTTTTAACAGGGCCTGTAGCAATAGGACAAGGGGTAATGGGTATAAGCTGAAAGAGGGGAGATTTAGAGTAGACATTAGGAAGAAATTTTTCCCTGTGCGGGGGTGAGGCAGTGGCCCAGGTTGCCCGGAGAAGCTGTGGATGCCCCATCCCTGGAGGGGTTCAAGGCCAGGCTGGATGAGGCTTTGAGCAACCTGGGCTGGTGGGAGGTGTCCCTGCCCATGGCAGGCGTTTGGACTGGATGATCTTTAAGGTCCCTTACAACCCAAACCATTCTGTGATTCTTGGCTAAAGTTGGCAATGCATCCAAACAACAACCATCACAAAGCTGTGTCAAACTATTCTTCGGTGACATTTAGAATTATACATTTCACAGCATGCCCCCGGGGGCAAGGAGAGCAAACACAGCAAATGGATGGGCGACTGCAGTGCTCAAAAGGTTTCAGCTTGTGCAATAGGGCACTGAGGCCCATGGCTATGAAGGCCCGTGAGCACCATTCATTTTGGGTGTAACCTACGGCCTCCCCGATGGCGCTGGCACACGGCTGGAACTGCTGCATGGAGCACTGAACCCCCAGGAAATGCATCTCTATGTTCTACCACACATCCCTCTCTGAGCTCTGGGGCTGTGAGAACATCTTCAAGAGATGACCTTAACCACCCCCTTACTTCATGACAACCCTCCCCTCCACCTGTGCTTTCACCCAAGATCTCAGATTTAAAAAAAAAAAAAAAAAAAAAAAAAAAAAAAAAAAAAGGGATGGTCCCTCTTCCGCACACCCAAGAGTTTGAGACTGGGCAGACAAAGCATTGGAAGCAGTTTTCCCAAACTCAATACTCGAATGCCATGATGTGATGCTCCAGATACACCTCTTGTTTGTTCAGTACATGACTGGGAGATTAACCTCAAAAAAGCTGCTGAAATGCTTAAATGGTCAAGTGCCCAGACACATTCAAGTGTTCAAACACCAAGGCCTGAATTCAGCAATGAAGGAAGAGAACTGCAGTGCTCCAGGACAAGTATTTAGCATTGGCTTTGATAGAAACAATGGGGGAAAAAAATCCCTAGTTATCAAACTTCAGGAACATGAGATGTGCACATCTTATCCACACACTGCAGGCAGGGAAACGAGCACCTCTGCTTATTTCCCTGGGGAACCACAGTCAAGCTGAGCTATCACCCCCTTGTTCTTCAAGCTCCTTCAGCTTCATGCTTGCAGGTGTCTCCTCCAACACATGTCCCCTCTTGCCCTTTTTTCTCTTACATGAAATTTCTATCCTGGCTGGGACAAGTCACTGCCCAGCAGCTCACTGGCAAGCACCAGAAGGAGTGGTTTTCCCCCTCATTTTCCTCTGGACTTTACTGATCAGTTCCTTCCCTCTTCTAAGCAACAATAAAACCAAAACAACAACAAACTCCACCCACGACTATAAAAAGCTTTCGAAGCCACACCAGAATCTCTGGAGACCCATGAGACAGAAGGTGAAACTTTGTCCCTCCCTTCAGATGTTGGGGTTTTTATCAGCCCAAGTCTCCGCCACATCCTTCTGAGCACTCTCACCCACGCAGACTCTGCCCACTGCAAGCTCTGAGCTGGCATCTTAAATAACAAGAGCTCCAGGTTAAACACACAACCACATTCAGAAATGCAAGCATTTTGCAGGGCAGCCGACGCATTACCAAGCAGTCCTTCTTTACGCTTTACCTACAGGCTCCCAATACTTCCAGCACCAAGACTCCCAACACAATGTGCTTTACACCCGCTCTGATGAGTTCCATCTGCGTTTGAGTCACAGGTGTCCACACTCCTTTTCTCTTGACCCATTTCCTAAGCCCTCCCCAGGGCAGGCAGCCTAATATCCAATCTCAAATCTCCCCTCTTTCAGCTTAAAGCCATTACCCCTCATCCTGTCGCTACACCCCCAACAGAGTGCCTCCCCACCTCTCCTGTAGGAGAGAGCCGAAGGGGTAGCCAGTGCTTACTGTGCTGATGCTCTTAGTGCTTTGTAATGTGACTTAGTTTAGGCAGCCAGATCTGACGAGTTATTTCACAGTGTCTGACTTGAGGGAAGCACCTCCCAACAAAGATGGGACAAAGCTCACAAGGGGCAATTCAATATTGCAGTATCCAAACAGCGACACTCATAGAATCATAGGATTGTTAGGGCTGGACAGGACCTTAAAGATCATGGACTTCCAACCCCCTGCCATGGAACTCAAGGAGATGAGTAAGGGTTCAACCCAGAGGGGTACAAACTGGCTTCTGGGAAGGTACCATGCAGCCCGAGAGCACTGCCCAGGCTACCTCCAGGGAATGCAAGGGGCCACCAAGGGCATCATACCTCTGGACATCCCCCACTGATGCTGTTATGGAGAGATGTGCCCCATCTGCTGCCCTCCCATCTCCATGCAGAAGAAAGGCTTTACAATGCCTCTTTGTGGAAAGCTGTTGTAGATTCACCGCGGACACATACCAGCTGGAAGTTACAGCAGTATCTTTTGCTGCTACTGCCTACCTAATGCCAGGAGAGCACAGAAACACCTCTTCGCAGCAAGCCCCTTAGATCAGTCAAGACACTACAGTGATGTACTCCTTGCACTCTTTACCTCTTCTCTTACCTTGGTTGGTGCTGACTCTGAAACTGCCCCTACGAGCTACCAGACCAGCAGCTGGGATGTGGGGAATGGGCAATTCAAAGGGAGGAAAAAGATGTTCAAGTGCACCCTCAGGAAGTTTGCTGAT
>NW_010120034.1:0-5844 GCF_000699245.1 Pterocles gutturalis | reverse complement strand
AGAGGAAATGGCCTCAAGATGCACCAGGGCAGGTTTAGGGTAGATATTAGAAAAAATTCCTTCACCAAAAGAGGGATCAGACATTGGAACAGGCTGCCCAGGGAAGTGGTGGAGTCACCATTCCTGGAGGCATTCAAGAAATGTGCAGATGTGGTGCTCAGGGACATGGGTTAGTGGGTTAGGTGGTGTGGGTTGGAGTTGATGAGGTCTTTTCCAACCCTAATGATTCTATGATTCTACGAACAAAGGAAATCCATGATACCCTAAAATACCCAATTCTCCCATATTCCAAATTTATGTATAATTACAGTTTTGAGACTAGAGGAAAACATAGGCAAAGACACAGCACTGCTTTACATGTAATTCAGTGGAAAGAAGGGCTGTATTGTCCTCTGTATTTTTCACAGAGGATGAATACGAAGTTATTTACTATTACAGGAAACTGCAAGTTGCTGTAGCACTTCTGCCCACGAAAACCCCAGAGATCTGTACAAGTTCAGTGACCACAGCATCATATTTTCCATTGCAGTAAAGGCAACGTTCATGAAGCAGCTGGTTTCTTATAGTAGAATTCATTTATTTTATTCATAGTAAATGAAGTATGTAGTAGACAATAAGCCAACTGGACCATTAAGAAACAGAGTAAACTGACTTTTTCAGAAATCAGTTTAAAAGTTTGAAAATCCTAACTTTAAAAAAAATTGTACAATACTTTCTTAAAGCGGAGACATCATATCATACAGCACTTGAAACTCAAACCCACTCCCTTGGTAACCTGACAGCATCTAATTACAAAATTTCTGTAAAGAATACCTGTTCCAATATGAAGGCACAAGAACACCCCAGTTGAGTCATTCAAGGACTTATTAACACAGTAGTCATCACTGGCAGCATGGGAATGCACTTGCAGGGAGTCTTGGTTCAAAATTAAACATTACGTGATAGACAGAAAACACTGTGCTCTGTAACAGTCCAATACATACTAGCATTTGTTTACTCCATATATATTTGGCTAAAGATATTATGATTCAGACTGCAGCTGCTTTAAACACTAGAGGAAGCAATTAAGCTCCTTCTCTGGCCAAGAACCAGCTTATTGTTAGTCTCTTTGCATGAAAGGTTGAACACTGTTGGAATTGGTTTTGAAAATTATGCCCAAAATTCATAGATAACTCAGGCATCAGCAGAAGTTGACCAGGACAGTACAAATGCCTATCAGAAGTAGCGAGGGAGTAGATTACTTCAAAACATTAATGCCAATTACTAAGTTTCAACTTTCTTTTAGTAAGAAGCCTTTTTTCCCATTGGTAAGGGAACTATTTATTTAGAAAGTAAGAAACATAACCTATTGCAATGCCCTGCTTCTCATGTAACCCTAGCATGAAAAGCAGGTTAGACACTTTTCATACTATATGACTAAGATAACTAAGAGCAATCTATTTTCAAAAGCAAAGTTATTTCTGAAATTCTCACTAAGAAGCTATACTTTTATAATTCCATGTTCACCATTATAGTATCACACAGGGAATATGAAGAATCAATTGTTTTACTTAGAATCTAAATTAATAGAAGAGAATGATTGCTACTAAACTTCAGCGGTTATTATTTAATTAGCTGTCCTGCTCCAGTTAGAATCTGGAAAAGACATTGTCAAGATACAATCTCATGAAAGTATGTAAGGCCAAGATATCTGGGAAAATGCATCTCTGGAAAGATATGAAGGGGGTTTTTTTTTACATGAAAACAAAATTCCCAAGAGAGATAACAAGAGCATAGGTTCTTGTGCTGTAATTTTGTCCTGATTTGTTTTCCAGACAGCTAACCCCCAAAATTTCCATATATATAGACAGGTTCATCACTGTATTTTCCTAATTAGGTTTATAAGAGAAGAAAACCATCCCTGAGCACTTTATGTCAAAACAGCTTCAAGACAGTGTTTGCTGTGCGGAATTTCTATAAAACCCTCACACCTCCCATAAAAGACAGTATTTCTGTCTTGTGCCTGCTTCTCTATTTCTCCATCCATCAAATAGCAAAATAACTCTATTAGTGATTGCTACTAAATTACAAATTCCTAAAGACGGCTCTGCATTATTGTTTGCATCACATTAAACACTTTAAAAGTATAGCACTATTTAAAACAGATGTAAATCCACTGAACTTTAAACCATTTAACCCAAAACTGATATAGTTCTCATCTTTGAATGCATTAATTTGTTGCTAAAATAGGACTTAAGATGGAGCGAGAAGGCCTCAAAAATCAGAGGGGAAAACTGAAGGCTTCGGCACAGCAACAAGCCATGAGATCACCTGTACAAGATGCATGTTACTTTTTTGGATTGTTTAATACACTATTCCTTAACTTTGGCAGAACAGTAGGCCTATTATGGAAATTAAAAGCATACAAGTATTTCTATAATGAAATTTCCTATACAATGCATATGACAATACGCTAGAGTAGGTTGCTTTTTCACAAGGCAACTACAAAGAAATTACAAAGTACACTACTGTCAAAAAGTACAGGAAAAATAGACATGATATTTTAACTGAAAACAAGCTGTAATCAACAAGAAGGAAAAATTTCTATGGTGCTTCAGGAGTCCACCTAGAGCTAGACCTCACTACGTGAAGCATTTAAGCATATGCACTTTAAACATGCATCTGAAAGATCTATTAAATTAGGTGCCTCAAGGAGTTATGAAATCAACAGTTACCTAATAACCAAGAAGGTCAGTTGTACCAGGAGATAATTTTTTCTGATTTATTTTCCTAATTCATAAGTTAATGAAAAAGAAACCCTCCCCCAGGTGTACCAAAGAAAACTATATCCTCCTATGTAACTGTGCCTACACAGAGAGTTAAATCTCTCTTGAACTTTTTAATGTAATAGGAAAACATTATTAGATGCATAAACTAAGACTTTCAAGAGATAGTAATGTATTTAGTACCTCAGTTGATCTGAAAAACAAAACGCATCCTCTCACTGCAAATACTGAGTGTAAGACAGGGCTGAAGTACGCACAATATCCGTACAAATGTAATGCTAACACCTAGCTAAACTGGACCACATAATCTCTGTTCTTCTAAGGTACTCCCAGAGTCTTAAATATTTAGAAAGAGAAGGAAACAATGCAAAAAAAAGGGCGAGAAAAAGGCTGCTGAGGGTCTGATATCAATCCTAGCATTATCAGCTCTCACTGCATACACAATTGTGAACTGCTGCTTCATGGAGCACAGTATTACAGCTCTACATACTATGGAAGGCAGCATTCTTCACAATGAACGCAGCAAACCACATTAAAATAAAATCTGGCCTTATCCTGAAACTACTCCAACAATTAAAATGCTGTTTGCATAATGCACTAAGCACATTTGTTCTACCTTCGATGTATGCAGAATCTTATCAGGTATTTATAAACATTGCAATTTTACAGTAACTTCTTAGATTCAAATTAATATTTTGTAACACAGAAGTTTAATTCCACCTGAAAACCCACGCACATACTGTAGTTTCACATATTATCTCACATTTAGGCAACTTTAAAAGATTATAGTATTTTCTAACTGCATTAAGTGAGCTTTGCTGTCTCTTCTCTAAACATGGTGAGGAAGGACATGTTCCAAAACTCATTTCCACTGAAGCTCTGAAGCACAGTCTGGATTTTTCCTCCAACAGAACTGATCCTCCAAAATTATATGTAAATGAAAAATCCTAGATTGCCTAAAGAGATAAAACACAGCAAATAATACCTGTTGTTCACCAGGGCTTGTAGGTTACTAAATGCTCAAAGATCAAATCATAAGAGTTCATCACTGAAACCAAATACTTACTCCACTGTTTGATTAGATTTTCAAAGACAATTTAAAAAAAATAAAAACAAAAAGCCTTGTACAAGTATTTTGCACTCCACTGATTTTAAAGCTGGGTAGGAGTAGCTAGTGTGCTTCAGTGAGTCAAAAGTTCTCTACTGTAGGAAACATACAACAGAGCTACTTGCCATAACACTGTCCTTGCAGCATCTACACCGGAGTCTGTAAAGTATAAAGCCAGGATTTCTATTTTGTTGAGAAAAATCCAGACATTTCCCCAGTTGTCCTAACAGAGGGAATGAAGCAGTATTCTGTGGAAGGCGTGGTCATGAAACTAAGGGATTTGAAATTAATAAAAGGAGAAATATTTCTTAGTACACCAGCGCAGACCTTGTTTTCCCAAGGCTAAAAGACACTACAGCACACAGCATTTTAAAGTTGCACATAGAATGCAATAAGCATTGTTTCAAATAAAATAACATTTGAACTAAAAAGTTTAAAAAAATCAGGAGAACTTGCAAGTTAAGTAGTCATTAGTTGAGATAGAAATATTGCTTCTCCTTGAAGAGGGAGAGAATTATTAAGTATGTAGAAACAGGGTCTAAATCCAGCAAGGCCTCACAAGTAGTCTTCACAAAAATAATGGGATTACTCACTTCAGAATCATGGTCTAAAGTACTTCTCAAGTATTATAGTCCTTCAACAGCAGTCTACCTTTGACAACTTAAGAAGAAAGTTGTACTTCTTCATATGTGATCTGGAACAAAAAGCAGTCAATTTCCAGTGCTAGTCCGGGTCAGAAAAGTACTCCTGTGGTATCCTAACCTGTCATTACTATTTGTGTACACCATCTTATAGGACCACGCTTGGAATAGCAAGTTTTAATTAAACTTAACTTTTTACTACTTAAAAAAAGCTCAGACTTCCTGTTTTATGGACACAGGTTTTTAGTAAAGAAAAAGACCTAAAGTACAACTAAAAAACTTTTTTGCTCTGGAAAGAAAAATATACCGGTTTTAGGTGTATATATATACACATACACACACATTTTCTATATATTCTGTCTTCCCACATTCAGTGGGCAGGGATACAGGAATTTACTGACTTTAATACAAACTCACATAAGATGTTAGTTCTGTACTCAGCTACTCACTAAAACAGACATGTGTCCAGAAATACATGCACTTGTATGAAAAAAGTCTCAAAAAGACAGCAGCTGCTTTATGTAAATGCAATGCTGTAAATAAACTATAAACAGTTGATGCATGAACAAGTACAATTAACACTCAATCCTACTGCTGGCCAAACAAAGTGTTCACAATTTGACCTCCTATCCCAGGTGAAGAAACAAACTTTGAGTTTAGACTCCGTGTTAGCAGCAGTTAGGTTTTCTATGAGCTAAGGAGCTCACAGTAACTACCTGTTCCCTGTGCAGATAAAGAGCAATACTACTACCCTACAAAAACTATCACACTATGTCAATGTGTCAGATATTTTTAAGGATTCAAATAATTTTTTGTCCTTGAACATCTCATGTTGCAGCACAATAAGCTGTAACTTACTTCTCTGCTCTACCTGAAGGAAAGCTCTGGGCAACAGGTAAGAGATCCAAAGTGACTTAAAGACAAGAAGTAGGCGGCACAGAGTTACCGGGGAGGAGGGCAAGCCGAGTTTAGCAATGCTCATGGCAATTCCTAGTTTTCAGTTTATGCTCTCCAAAGCATGAAGGCCGTTTCCATGCCCCGGGAACCTGTCAGTGTTCAACTCACGGAGCTTTAAAAGCACAAAACTGTTCATCCTTATCTCTGCTTTCATAATCTTCCAAAATACACAAAAGTTAAACTACAACATAGAAACAGGGGGAGGGGAAAATACAAACTCTCTTCATATCAATTCACGTCGGTGTCTCGCTTTGCCCATTCAGTACGGCCATCTCCACTACCTGAAGGCACCTAACGAGCAGCCGGCGTTCCGGAACGAGACCCCCCCGGCAGCACGACACCGCGGCGTTCAGCCCCATCCCCAGGTGGGACC
>NW_010120033.1:0-5936 GCF_000699245.1 Pterocles gutturalis | reverse complement strand
TCCAAGCTCAAGATCAGAGCATCCCAACGTTCTGTCAGGGGTTTAGCTTTCCTAACCTGATCCATGGCTGCTCAGACAACTTCTCTGTGTTCCTCCCAGGCTACCTATCCTTCCTTCCACCCTCTGTAGGCTTCCTTTTTGTGTTTGAGCTTGTCCAGGAGCTCCTTGTTTATCCATGCAGGCCTCCTGTCCTTTTTGCCTGACTTCCTCTTTGCTGGGATGCATCTCTCCTGAGCTTGGAGAAGGTGATCCTTGAATATTAACCAGCTTTCTTTGGCCCCTCTTCCCACCAGGGCTTTAGAATCATAGAATCATAGAATTGTTAGGGTTGGAAAGGACCTTAAAGATCACCTAGTTCCAACCCCCCTGCCATGGGCAGGGACACCTCCCACTAGATCAGGTTGCTCAAAGCCTCATCCAGCCTGGCCTTGAACACCTCCAGGGATGGGGCATACACAACTTCTCTGGGCAACCTGTTCCAGTGCCCCACCACCCTCACAGTGAAAAATTTCTTCCTAATGTCTAGTCTAAATCTACCCTCTTTCAGCTTATAACCATTACCCCTTGTCCTATCACTACATTCCCTGATAAAGAGTGTTTCCCCATCTCTCCATCCCTTTATTCCATGGTACTCTACTCAGCAGATCCCTGAAGAGGCCAAAGTCTGCTTTCCTGAAGTCCAGGGTAGTGAGTTCGCTGTGCACTCTTCTAAATGCCCTAAGGTTCTAGGACTCCAACATTTCGTGGTCACTGCAGTCCAGGCTGCCCTTGAGTTTCCCCACCAGGCCTTGTTGGTGAGAACAAGGTCCAGCATAGCACCTCTTCTTGTCGGTTCATCTGTCCCTTGGAGAAGGAAGTTATCATGAGTGTGTTCCAGAAACCTCCTGGCTTGCTTATGCCCTGCTGTGTTGTCTCTCCAACAGATATTGGGGTGGTGGAAGTCCCCCACGAGGACCAGGGCTTGTGAATGTGAGGCTGATCCTATCTGTATAAAGAGGGCCTCATCCACTTGGTCTTCCTGGTGGGGTGGCCTGTAGCAGACCCCCACTTATAATGTCTCCTGTCCCTGTCTTCCCTTTGATCCTGACCCATAGGCTCTCAGTCAGCTCCTCGTCCATCCCCAGGTGGAGCTCTATGCACTCCAGCTGGTCACTGACATAGAGGGCAACACCCCCTCCTTGTCTCCCCTGCCTGTCCTTCCTAAAGAGTCTGAGTTTAGAAGGCTAGGGAAAAGGGTCTGCCAGATGAATAACTGCTATTATTTATTGCTATAACTTCATTGGTCATATTAACATTATACCTGGGTTGTACCAGAAACATGGTGTAAACACAGAAAAAGAGAGTAATCTCTCCTAGAAAATGAATGCACTTGTATTTCAGAGAAGTACAAACTGTGTAATCTCTCCCCTTCCCCCCTCACCATGTCCCAGACTAGTACCATACTCCATGAAGAAAAGCCCTGCTGGAATCAGTGTCACTGATTTTCCTCTACGGGAATAGATGGTGATGGATATTGAGGACTTATTTTTTTTAATGTTGGCATTTTCCACAAACTTTGTAACAGAGATCTGAAATTTCAAAGCAGACCCTAAGATTTTCATATGTTTCTAGTGTAGCCTTCTAAAAAATTCAGATTATCAAATTCCTTTCTATGGGACTGAAGATGGGGGAACAGTTACAACGTGCTTTTGCTTTCCTGCCTCAAAAAAATACCTACTTCCTTTTTTTTCCTTTTTTTCTTTTTTTTTTTTTCATTATTTCTTCTTCAAATAAAGGACTGTTTATATAAAATTAACCAAAATATTTTTCCTCATATGTTGTGATGTAAATTTTAATGTATCCCATGATCTTGATAAGAAACACTCACCATTCCTCAGAAGGCAGCATGTTCTACTGCACTGCTGGGGTGACACTTCTGCATAAATCTTCAGCACCTGGGCTCCCCTCTTCTGTGATTCCTGCAGGTCAATCAGAAGACCTGGGAAGCGTCGGATCCAGCAGTTCTTGTAAAAGGCAGTGGGTGAGCAGAGGGAGTTTGATTCCACAGCCAAACCCAGAACCAACAGCACTTCTGCTATTGCCACCAGCAGAACCATTTCTTCAATGTAATGACCTTAGTGCTTTCTCCTCCATGGATGCACTAAAGTTTGGACCAGCATTTTAAGAGACAATCTCTTGAGTGGTGAGGATACTGCCAATTCTGCCAGGGACATGAACCAGAGGATGTTTTTTCACAACAATTCCCATGATGCTGTTTGGGCAGCTGCTGGAAGGAAGCAGCAAATTTATGAGTTGCATACGATTATAATAGTTATTATTGTTGTTCTCTAACTTAATTAACTGGAGACAGTTTTTGAGAGACAAAAGGCACAAGCTGTTTTTAGCCATTCAGAGAACTTGTTTCTTTGGTCCCCAGTTTGTGTCTCTTATCCTTCTAAGACCAAACTAGGCAGACAGCCTTAACATGTGGTGAGTAGTGGTAAGCTCAGCATGTTGTTTCACCTCAGCTCTGAAAGTATGCAGTACAGTCACCTGAGAGCAGATAGGTCTGCCACTTTGTTCAGGCACACTATTACACTCAACACAAAAGAAACAGCTCAGTTTAGTTTCTTAGCACTTTTTGAATTATCTGATGGCTGCAAATATAGTTTCCTTCTTTGCTAACAAACTGAACTATCTAATTCTGTCTGCCAGCCAGAGGTGGAAATTTGTTCCCCTTCCCTCCTCTGTTTTGGTTGCAAGAAAAAGATTTTATTTGCAAAGATCTAGGAATAGATTAATATGACTGGAGAAGGCTGTAACCTACATTCATCTCTGGACCAGATAGGTAATCAAAGTCTTGCCCCTAATAAGATATTGAGCCATCTGTATGGGGTTTTCTGCTTATGTTTAAGCTTGGAAAAGGCCTGTGAGAGCTGAAAGAACGAAAATATAGTAGGCATATAGGGAGGCAATTTTTCGAGCACCTGGTCTGAAACCAGAAACTCCCAAGTGTTTTGTTTCTTAAAAGGACCTAGTCTGATCCTTGATTCCCCCTTCTGTATGCAAGATTCCCACTTATGTATGAAAGGCATACAGAAAGACTTTAAAATATTACAATACATGAGCTAATTTAAACTCAATGGACAATATAGTGAGGTTTAGAGAATTAGGTAGAAATATGGCTGGCTGCAATAAAATTTGTGTGTTGAATATGTAAAAATATTTTAGACTGCATTTTTTTCCTTCAAGATTAGAATCAAGGTATTTCCCCAGTTCTACATGAAGTATAGATCAGTTACACAGAGGGAAGGGAGCCTCAAACTCATTTTAATTCTTTAGTCATTATAGCTGGTGTTTGTTTTGCAAAAGAAGGCCCCCAGTTTGGAAATAAGCTGACATGTATACAATTTTGTTCCTTACAGAGCTCTTTAGAAGGTAATAAAGCTCAGACCAGGTTAACTCTTGTTGATCCAATAGCAAGACCAAGGTATTTATTTATTCAGTGGAACTACTGATTATAATTAGGATGATTCAAAATAAATGTCTTTTTTTTTTTTTTTTTTTTTTTTTTGTGCAGAATGCATGTCTGTTGTGGGGAATATGTGAATTAAAATTTAATGAAGAGTCTAAGTGGGTAATTCCTTAAGCCTCTGTCCTGAAAACCAGCTCTTGGTACTTGTGTGGTTGATTATTTTTTGGGGGGGGTAGTTTGATGTGCTTAATTTTTATTTTAATCTCTGTGAAAATCACTACTTAAAACCTTAAATATGTTTCAATGCACAGAAGTGTTTTTAGGCAATTTGTCTACTATTGTCGCAAGCACTATTATCAGTGTGTTTTTCTAAAATTTTTGTTTCAGCTTTCCAAATATTCCAAGGTATTACTTTATATGGGACACACTCAGAATTTTGAAAGATTTGCCTGTATTTTGGCATTAACTCCAACATTTTATATGAATGTTGGATCTATTTTGTTCTGTAAGGCTTGCATGCAAAAAAGTTGATTCCCAATTGCTTTCCTTACTCCTACTCTTCCCATATCTCCAAGAACAAAAATCTAGAAGATTCTGAATAACTTGTGGAAGCATTTAACAAGGAGATTGAACGGACACAAAACAAGTATTTATACTGGGTAAAGCTGAATATGTCTTTAGTTCATTTAAATAAACAGAATTATTTGCATGAACAGAAAGATGCAGTAGGTAGCTTTAATGGTATACTATTTGTAGTTGCATAAAGATTATGCTGTCTCAATTCCTCTGGTTTTGTATGTTTGATGCCTTGCAAATATATGTGTCGATAGAAAATATGTTTACTTCTTCCTTTTAAGGAAAAAAAAAAAAAAAAGAACTAGCCCTGTGACCTACTTCAATGAGATGGACCTGAAATACCATGCAATTTCTTTGATTTTAGTGGGGCTCTGTCCAGACGTTAAGATAAATTGCAAGACTGGATGTGAACATGCTTGAGCATAAAAGCATCGATCAGCCCATTTGGTAATCTTTCTTCATGGTTTGAATAAAGCAACAAGTTCTCAAGTACCCGTTAACTTCTATTGAGGCAGCCACCAAACACAGTAAGTGAAGGTACTCACTGCATAATACTTACGTATTTGCAAAAATATGCTTGGGTGACCAGTCCTGTTGTGTACAGTTCTATGTGTTTTCAATGTATATTTAAACTCTTTTTTTTGTTTGTTTGTTTGCCAATAGACATGTTGCTTGTCTTAGTACTTTCATGTTTTTATTCTGTTCTGCTGTGTGCTTCAACCAAGCAGCCTTTACAAGCAGCCTTTTTTCCTTTTCATTACTTGCCATTCTTTCTCCCTTCTCTGTTTCTGAATAAATTACAAGAGCAGAAATATCTGCAGGGAAAAATTTATTTAGTGAAATAGGAAGAAATTGAAATAAATAAGCAAATAAATGGCTGCTTTTGGCAATTTCCCTTAAAAACTGAAAAACTCTGTCTATTAAATTTCAGAGTCTTCTGCCAGCTTCCCCATAATTTTACTTTCACTGTTGTATGGGAAACACATATATGTAATCTGATGCTGAAGTTTTAAATCACAAACATTTTACAAGAAGGACATACCCGAGTCTTACCTGTAAACCAGTGACCGACTGTTCCATGTGCTCTGCAAGGAGGGATCAAGACACTTTTGCTTTTAGTAAGGAGTCTCTGGCCAGTATCAGACCAGCACTTCATGTTATTTAGTAATTCTTTTCACCAGTCTTCTCAAATTTCTTCATGGAAAACAAAAAGGCAATTGCCTGTTTTCTGCAAGAACATGGATATCTTTGCAGACCTTTCAGTAAAAAAAGATATAAATGTACCTGCCACAAAGGAAGAGAATGATCTTTTTATTGATTCTTCTTACAAACAGAAACTGTACCTGAAGTTTTCCACCTGGGCTGGCAGTGATAATGGCACAATCCAAGAGCTTCCTAGCACAAAGGCATTAACTCATCAGGCATTAACTCTTTTTTTGCCAAATATAAACAAAAGCAGACACTTTCCCTATAAAATTCCCCTATATTCCGCCATTTGTGGACAACACCAAGCTGTGTGGTGCAGTTGACACGCTGGAGGGAAGGGATGCCATCCAGAGGGACCTGGACAGGCTTGAGAGGTGGGCCCACGCCAACCTAATGAAGTTCAACAAGGCCAAGAGCAAGGTCCTGCACATGGGTCAGGGCAATCCCAAGCACAAATACAGGCTGGGCGGAGAATGGCTTGAGTGCAGCCCTGAGTAGAATGATTTGGGGTGTGGATAGATGAAAAACTGAACGTGAGCCAGCAGTGTGCGCTTGCAGCCCAGAAAGCCAACTGGATCCTGGGCTGCATCAAGAGAAGTGTGACCAGCAGGTTGAGGGAGGTGATTCTGCCCCTCTACTCTGCTCTTGTGGGACCCCACCTGGAGTACTTTGTCCAGGTCTGGGCCCCCTAATGCAAGAC
>NW_010120032.1:0-21824 GCF_000699245.1 Pterocles gutturalis | reverse complement strand
CCTGGCTCCAAGAGCGCTTTGCTCTTCCGTGCGCGTTGTGTGGCCGCTTCCCCCGGTCTTGGCGCGGTGCCGGTAGCGGGGTGCGGGAGCCAGAGTCAGGGAAGGATCTCCGTGCCCCGGCCTTTCTGGGTATGCACAGAGTCGCCTTGATGTCTTTGGCAGCTGGGAAGCATAAAATAAAAACAACACAACACAAACTGCCTCAAAATAGGGCCCACCTGAGAAGGGTGTAAAAGTTCTCTTTTTTATAAGGTAAAATACTTCCAGGCGCTGTCGAGTACTCAAAAACGACAGTTGTCTCCTGCTGGCAAAGAAATGCAAATGGTGTTCCCATTATGGGGGAAATGTTTTAAAGACTTATTGATTTGCACAAGAGATATGAACTGTTGATAGGGCTAATGGGTGCCATGTTACTATAGGTTCCTAGACATTTGTTGAATTAGAAGAGGGCTGGATGGCCCCATAGGAATGAGATAAAGGGGTGGGATGACCCGAATTTATATCTGAAATCTATTGAATAAAAGGTGAAACAAAAGTTAGGCAAATTGCAGGGGAGGGAGGAGGACGGGGACTGTCTAAAAAAGCCCAGTCCTCTAACCATCTTCTGTTACTCTAAGTTTGGGAAGCAGATTTGGGATGTAGCTACACTACACATTTGCGTACATAAATTGACAAACTCTCATTGTGTGAATCGTTATTATGTGCTGGACCCTTTTTGTCAATGTAATGCAAGCATAATTTTTACATGACACCGAGGTTCTTGGAAGGAGTGGCTCATATTTAGAGCATTTCTTCTGTTTACTGTTTTTATATCTTGAGGTTTGCTTTCTTTTCCAGGACTACTATTTGAGTGGGAGGTTGGTCTAGATGATGCTTTGATGTGTCTTTCAAATTTAATTCTCTAATTCAGCTTGACCATACCAAAGACTTTATGTTAGTTATTACTACTGGCGCAGCAGCCAACTGTAATTTACTGATATCAGTGATGTAATTGTATCCTTAGGCCTGAGAAGCTGGGATCGTCTTTCTCAAGTCAACTGGGACTCTGGGTTGCTTTTGCATACTTCACTTTCAGTAAACACATAACAAAAAGATATGACTCAATTTTTCAGTACAGAAATCGAATTAAATTATCTCTGCCTCAAAGAAATAACTCAGAATTTAATTGATATTACATATCTTAGTAGTTAAAAATAATTTAATTGGAAAGTCTGTGTGAGTAAGACAATAACAGTTTCAGATGAGTCTAGAGTGATCTCACTTCTGACTTAACTTTGTGTGTAGTTCTTCTGATTTCAGTTAATTGTTAATTATGCTAGAAGGTTGCAATTCAACATGAAAGGGTAGTGTATTATGGTTCAAATAATTTTTCTGACACAACTTGGAAGAAGATACTAAGCTAGGCTAGTGTTCTTTATATAGAGGATCAGTTTGTTTTTCTTATTGTTCCTTCTCGTTCTTAAATGTTAATTAAACTAGTGTAGCTATTGTAGTGAACATCCCCTTTTCAGTAGCACATATGTAATGTTGGAGATATTAACTGGTCAAATTTCCAGACTCAGGCTGCAGTTAAAATTGCAGAATTGCACCTTACTCTCTCTGAGGGCTAGTTTTCAACTCTGTGCTGGCACAGGAGTTTGAGAAACTGCAGTATGACTTGACCTGATCAAATTGTTAGCTGCTGCCAAAAGGGGCAGTATCCCTTGGCCTGGCTTTGTGACCTCTTTCTCTAGAGTCCTTATGACTGTGCTTGGCCAACTTGACTTGCTAAACTGACAGAAATCAAATCTAGCAAAACGTATGTAGGTCTCTTCAGGATGAGCAAGTTAAACAAGCTTTGTGGCAGACCTGGTGAGTGCTAGAATGAGGTGGAGGACAGAACTTTTCTGCATGAGAAAATGGAAGAGGAAAACAAAAAAGAGACCTTTTGCTTTTGGAGGTAGATTCACCTTTTTAATGGAACTTTTATTTTGGGGAAATGAAAGTTATTTTTAGCTTGGAGCAGTTACACGGTCAAATCACAGTACTCACACTTGAAGGGAATATGTTGTTAAAAGAAGGTAGTTTAGTATCTTAGTGTCCCTGCCAGAACTCTGGTATGGTCCAGCTGTGACTTTTATGGTTCTTTCAGAAGCAATTGATTTTGAGGATCCCTAATCCCACTTCACATATTTCAGTAGCCAAAGTTTACCACAGCATTCTGGTATTGATTCAGTTTGAATTAGATTAGTGATACAATCTGTCTGAGTTCGGTAGGTTTGGGGGCTGGTTGTTAATTAAATTTTGTAGATCTGTGTATTAAAGTAGTGGTCACCTGTGCTGGCAGTGAGTGGCTGATGATGAAACTGCAAGAAGAAAACAATGGTCCTCTTAAACTGCAGCATGTTAAAAATAGTGGTAATGTAGAACTAGAGCTTAAAGCAAACGTTTTGCCTTAAAGATTCTTGAAACTTCTTCTCTGGTAAGGAATTATAAAGTCTTATAATTTTCAGTGTCTAAGGAAATGAATAATTGTAATTGGAATAGCTTAGAACCAATTATTTCTATTTAGGATGTGTATTGCTTCTAAATATCTAAAGACCTTAAACTTTTTGCTTTTTAGAACGAATATGCATGAACGAGTGAACAGAACCGAGAGGCAGTTTAAATCTCTCCCAGCTAACCAGCAGAGTCTTCTTCCTCAATTCCTTCCTCACCTTGACAAGATTCGGAAGTGCATTGATCATAATCAAGAGATATTACAGACTATTGTGAATGACTGCGTTCATATGTTTGAAAATAAAGAATATGGAGAAGATGTATGTTAAAATGGACTTTTTTATACTGCAAAATTAGATTCTGTACGCTTTGGGATTTTCTACGTTTGTTTTTCACACCTTTAGGCCTCCAACCTCCTTTCCTTTTGCCTTCTTTATTTTCTCCTTTCTTACTTCCTGTTTGCTTACATTTTCTCACTCTTGTCTTTCACATCTTGTAGAGCTGATGTTTAATAAAACTATTTGCTATTAGACATTGTAGTTACTCTTAAGAAAACTAACTGTGAATCTGGCAAATGACATTTATTGTGAAAAAGCGGTTTTTCACTTCAGAGTTCTAGCTCTACCCTGGTTACATTTTAAAGTTACTTTTTTCAGTTAACGACGTCTGTCTTACTGTAGGTTATTGTATGTTATGGCATTCTAAATCAGTTACAATTTTAGATAGGCCAAGTAGTTTTAATGTTATCATCTATAAAAACTTTTTCACTGCTTACCTGCTTTTTCAGTGTGGCATCTCAAAAAATTGCACTCAGACTGGCAGAGATGGAAACTGAAGTCCTTTTTTGGTATCTGCAGGCAAGGTACAGTAATGGGCAGCTCTAATGTGAGCTTGTCAGTGTTGCCTCATCAGTACCTAAAGGGATCCTCTTCTTAGGGTAAGCAGTTCAGCCTCTGCACTAGCTAAGCCATGGTCCTTTCATGAATAGGGACTACCAATTGTGCTCTGCTATGCCATACTACATATCGTTTTTTTGATGTGGAACCTGGTCTCTTAGGTACCAAACTGAGACCAGCAAACTCAAATTGTTTAGGATTCTAAGTTGGATTTGACTCTGGTCCCAGGAGTGAAAGGCGAGTGGTTTGTCAGCTAAACTCCCAACAGCCCTTATAGCATGGCTTTTGTCTGTTTATAATTTTTTTTTTCCAAGACTAGAGATACTTGGTACATTTTCCACTAACTTTTTTTTTTCCCCTTCACTTTAACCAGGAAAGAGGGAAGATTACACCAGCTTCAACATTTGACATGGATAAATTAAAATCCACTTTGAAACAGTTTGTGAGAGACTGGAGTGAAGAGGGAAAGCCTGAGAGAGATTCCTGCTACCAGCCAATCATTAGTGAAATTGTAAAGAACTTTCCAAAAGAAAGATGGTAATAGTGTTTTAAGACTTATTTTTATGTGGGCATACTTTGTTGCATGAATCTAACAAAGATTTTATGGAGTACTGAAAAGCTTGGATTTAAAAGTATAGAAATTTCTGTAAATGCAATGGAATTTATTTTTTAATCAAGAAAGTTTTTGTTTCTCATACAAGGTGTTGGAAAAGAGCATAATCCTAAACTTCACAGAGGAATACCAGGTAGACCAAAAATATTCCTTTTTCCCTGTGGCTTGATGTAATGGGGTGTCTGTTAACTTTTCAAGTAAGAGACCTCAGGAGGTTGTGAAGCTAACTCAGTTGTGCTCAGTGAGGTAAAGTTTGCAGATTTGCAAATTCTGAGTGTGTGCTGCAGATAAAAGGAAGGACCCTTTGTGACAGCAGCAAATATAAGTATTGTCCTTCATGGTGGAAGGAGAAAGGAAGGAAGAAGGCTCATAACCTCTAGTGCGGTTTTATTGCACTAAGAATTTACCGTGCAAATACTGAATTCTAACCTTTGTTTCAGGCAGATGGTACAAGGCAAGTCTTAAAGCTTTGCTGCATGTGTAAAGGTGGCTTTGTAACTGCATTGGCTTATTAACACCAACAAAATGGTAATTGGTGTGGGGTTTTTTTAAGTGACTTTAAGTACAAGTATACTGGTAGAATCTCAGAAGATAGTACTAGTGTGAGAATTCTGTGTCTATTGGTTCTGCCTTGTAGTCAGCCCCGTCATCATACATTTCAGTTTAAACCCAACACTCTTATAATGGAAAAATTTGTGAACTTTGTGCTCGTATATGTAAAAGGTCAGAACTTGGGTTTGATATAGCTCGGTGTTACTGTGGGTTTTCTTCTTTCTCAGTAATTGCTAATAATGCACTTGTACCAATTTGAGATTATCTTCCACTAGTCGTCTTTTAATTTTCATTAATAAAGACTGTCAGTGGCGGCAGAACATGGAGTGGATATGGTTGATTTGTCTTTTGCCTTGGGCTAACGTATCTCAGGGTGGATGCATCACTAAAGATATTTTATCTGAAGGTGAACTTTCTGCAATATGCTTTTAGTGGTATAGTGCCCTACATAAGATAAAAATGAGCAGATATGTAGGAAAAGACATAGTTTTGAAAGTAATCATTCTAATCTTCAAGACGGCTCACAGAGAACGAGATGAACTGCTAGCTTTTAAAGCATTTTGGTTTTGGGAGAGGTAACTTATGTATAGTCTTGGAGATATGTGACTGAAGTTGGAAATTCTTGACTTTTACATTTGTCATCAATGAACTCTATTTCAAAACCTCCAGTTGGCATTAGGAAGCAACATGTGGTAACAGATTGAATCTGAAGTTGATAGCTTTGTGCCTCTTTGCTAGGACTTCTGGTGGTTGTTGTTGTTGTCAAACACAACTAATGTGGCAGTGCTTCTGTCCCTGTTGTGATGGCTCTGAAATACCAGTTAGGTTTTTTTTGTCTCTCTCAAACCACAACACAGAGAAATCTCAAAATGTCACTGTATAGATAAACATCTCTACTACAAGTTTGAGTTTGTCAAATAAAACGTTTTTATTTATAAAATATGTATTACCTATGTACCTATTTAAAAGTTTAATATTCATTATTATTATAGAGGTGTAGTAGCGCTTACATAAAACCTTTTCTGTGTTCACTTATGGTTACTTACTGTGATCAGCTTGCTGTTTTTCCTAGTGACCAGAGGCTCACCTACTCAGATGTACTTATCTCTGGGGGAAGAAGCAGAGTTGTTCAGAAGGGCTTGTTCTTTTTGTGTCTTAACTGGCAGTGCCACCTCACGCTTGTGAAAGAAGTAACTTCCCTGGCAGAGCAAGCTGGCTGGTCAGTCTGGTTCCTTTTTTATGGTTTTGGACAGGAGCAGTTGTTTCAGTTTGAAGGGATGGACGGGGCCTGAGCTGACCATAGTGAGGTTGGTTTGGCTTTTGTGTGTAGTGGGCGCAAAGTGCGTTTCCTCTGGAGAAGACTGTCTGCGGGCACTAATGCGGGAACACAGCCTGTATATGGAACCTCAGAATGCAGCTTTGCATTTCTTTGTAGCACAGAGTGTTGAAGTCTCCTGAGATGATGAAATGAAAGTGCTAGAGAAAAAGTGTGTTGTTGGCACTGGGAGATGGAAACAGCTTTGTCTAGATGTATTTTACATTGAAAATGATGTAGAAATAAATATTTTAAATTTGCAACTGTCAGTATGAGTCACCTTTTACTTTTTATGGCTTCAATGGAATTGTACATGCAGTTTCTAGTTAATGTTATTTATTAACATTATTGATTTTATTATGTGTTGGAATCATGTGAAAAAGGAGTTTACACTTTTGAGATTATCAAGTATGTTTCTCTCCATGCATGGACATGTTGTGTTGTTGCTTTTCATGAGATTGGCCTGTATTGGTTCAGTTGGTATGCAAAGAATAGGAAAAGAAGTGCTAAAGTTCTTCATATGCTTGCTTTTCTGGGATGTAGAAGAAGTACAAGCAATGGTTGAAAGCAGCTGTAAGTCAGTGTTGTGAGTAGGTGCTACTGTTATCTTGTGTTTCAGTCCAATCTTCTGACAAGACTCTAATCTAAAAATAGAATAGGAAAAGCTGTTTCTGCCTCACATTTATCTTGAGAAGTAATTCCTTCTTTCTGCTTAGCACCTTAACACAGAATATGTTAGTAGGATCAACAAAGCAGTTTTAAGTAAAGTCCCAGGAGGTAAGGTCTTCCTGGTGAGCTGATAATTCCTGTATTATTCACATTGGAATTTGTTTTTCAGCTCACGGGGTCTCTATAATATTGTCTACCTTTTGATGAAGCCATTTGATTTTCTTGAATTTCTTGGATCTGAATTAATCATGATCACTACTTTCTGTAGGAGAAAATAGTAAAACATACATTTTTGTTTCCTGACAGATTGTGTTAATTGAAGCATTTTTATGGGGAAACTTTAAGTTGAAAATCTAAATAGGCATACTTATTTTTTTCTAATTCCCCTTTCCTTTTGTCTTCATTTTATTTCCCTTCTACTCTTACCCTTCTGATTATGTGAAAAGATGGAGAGATCATCAGCTTTTTGTACAAAATGAACCAAATAAATAGTTAACCTTTTAATTATTATTCTGTGACCAAGAACAGTAAGATTAGGTATTTTCTCTAGAGTTTTATTTAACTTGGCCTCTGGAACCACCTATAACTTGAAATTTAAATCTATCGTGCTTTCCAGCAGTTGGTTGCATTTTCCAAGATGCTGGCAGCACAGCCCAAAAGAAGCTACTAGTGCTTGGTTTCCTTTTTGTTTGAAAAACATAGCTTATTAGTCCTAAGGCTGGGCTTGGCTATACTTCTTGCATGCACTCAGTCACATTTATGGTGGTAATAAAACTTCTGCTTTATAGGAATGTCATTTAACTTTATATAAAATGCATCTGTCCTTGCAGGGTTTTTAATATCATCAAAATTCCTGCTTAGCTTAAACGTTGCTTTAAATGCTTTACATTTAAGAGCAAACTATGTCTTTAGTGTTATAGCATTCCACTGAAGACTTTACAGGTCTTTACATGGAAGTATGTAAACCTCAGCTGCTGAGTTTGCAGAGAAACTGCTCTTCAAATGATCATGCTTTTTAGTTATCTCTGTTATTTTATTTAAAAAGTAGTTATATTAAAAAAAACCCTCAAAATACGATTACAGTAAAATAATGCAAAATACTGTACAGAGAATTGGATCTTTTCACCGTTTAAATTTACAAGCATTAGAGAGAAAATGACGAATGAAGGAGTCCCACAGTGTGATTCTATGCTGATGTTTCCACTGATCTTCTGTGTATGGGCTGTGTATTTGTTATCACTTATTATAATGAGCTAACATTGAATTGTAGTGTTTTGTTTATGAAAATGAGGTTTGTGTTTGATCACACACACTAATTGTTCTTCTGCTGAACTTCAGTTTACCCTTTCGGCACAATCTTTTTTTTTGTTAAAGCACAGTAGGCATAAAATAAGAAGCCTCTATTTTCGTCATGTATAATTTTTCTCTTAAAAAAAAAAGATACCAAGTTAAAGTCTTCATTAATGGCATTCAATTTCTGAAAGCTGAAAATAGATCATATGGCAAAATGCAGTACAATAATGCCATGACAGATTTTAGTTGTTTCTGATACTTCTCCACTGCCTTTTTAAGAGACTTCTGTGGTTTCAGTAGTTGAGCTGAACAGTACCATGCAGCCCTCTTCCCTGCTTTTTGGCAAGCCTCCTCTCCCCACACCTGTCAGGTTAATAGGCCAATGTTTCTTCTCTATTGCCCCACAGGTTTTTAATGGATACTTGTTGGTGTTCCTAACTAATGCTAGGTCACTGTCGTATAGATCCTGCTACTGCTGGCTAGTTTAAAGCTAGTTTCATGGTGGATAACCTTGAACTATTATCAGTTATCACAGTTTAAGATTTTTTGTAATTGTCTTTGCTACTGCTGCGATTACATATCTACCAAAAGAAAGCAGGTTTTTCTAGCCTCCTAAATCATCTTGTGACTCTTTAGCCATTAAAAAAGCTGTTTCTGTGCAATTAAAATTGTTTTAATTATTCAGAAATTGGCATAATGTAGTGCACTGAAGGGCTCCCAGTACCACTGCTTTTGTACCTTATTTTTTTTGAAATTCATCAGCAGTTTGTCTCAGTTCCTTTTAAGTCTTGAAAAGGAAGAGGTACTTGAGCCATTGAACCGTTTTGGAAGGCTAGTGTCACTGTTAGTGGACTCAGATTTGATTATTTTGTATTCTGTTAGTTATGCTCTGTGTGCTGCAATGAAGTTGGTGGCCAGCACTAGACCATTACAAGCAACTTAAAATCAACTCACTTGCCTGTTAGAGGCTTTATCTTGTTTTAGGATGAATAAAGGTTCAGATTTCAAAATATGATTACACTTGTGTAGTTCCTTGGTATTAGGTTGTTCTAAGAAAAGTGTTGTTTCTAATCAATGTGTGGTAATCTTTAATGTGGCATAAGGCTTTTCAACCCACTCGTTGTAGAACTGTCCACATTGTAGTGCAAAAATCTGTGTAGAGCTATTCTAAATATGTAATAAAGTTAAATTGTAAGGAAATTAAATAGGTTAGGTTAGAAATATATTTGGAATAACAGTGAATAGATACACCACTACAAATAGTAAAAGCTGCAAGTCTGCATTTTTTTCTAGGTTCTTCATGAAAATGGATTTTCTCCTTCCTTCTGGGTTCCTATTTTCCAAAATTTAATCTTGAGCGAGTAGTGTTCCCCTGAATTAATCTTTTTTTTTTTTTTTTTCAGTAAGGCTTCCTGGTTAGCTTTATTCTGACTTTCCATGTAGGAGAGCAGTAAGAAGAAATGTTGCTTCACAGGATTTCTCTTAAGTAATAGCAAAGTCTTGATTTCCTGCTTCTTGTTAATCAGAAATAGAGAATCTGAAAGTATAATGGAGTAGAAATGAAAATCGGGAATGAGAAAAATTTGATCTTCCATTTGGGAAGCTTCAGTAATTACATTATGAAAAGGCACTGTTAGAACTGGCTTGCTAGTCTGTGTGGCCTTCAGAAAAGAATACTACTTTCTTTTTTTTTGGGTAATAGTCTTCAGAAATCGACTACTTTTCAGAATTTGCATAACTCCTTCACTCATCTTCCTGCTTATGTAGCATGCTAACTCTTTTGAATCCTTTTTGACATCCTGAATTTTTATGTACTCAAAGGCTTTGCATTTTGCTTTCTTTCGTTTTATGTTTGGAAGTGCTGATTGTGGCTTCCTTCATTTAGGTGCATATAAATTAATACACCTGTGTTTTGTTTTTGAATGTGACAGGCAAAAGGGAGGGTAGTCAGACTGTCCACACTTGGTTTTTTGTTATGTGAAATTATGAAGTCTTGTTCATGACTGGAAACTGAAAAAATATTTCTTTTTAGATTAAGTCTTTTCAGTTTGGCATGGGACTGTTTTTGCATTTTGAGTGAAGGTTTGATTACATTGTGATGGAAGTTGAATGGTTAGAATATATATATATATCAACTTTTCTGCCTGAAAGAGGAGAAAATTTTGAGATTCTTAGTTCTTCTATTTATTAGTTGCTGAACTTGGAAGATGGGAGAGGTTTTTCTGGGTATCTCAGTAAACGCACACTGCTGGATGTCTTCTGGTCGTCTTCAACTTCATGCATAGTTATGGGAAGTGAAGGGTTAGCTGTAATGTACTTTGATTTAGGAAATCTTATGTCACTTAATATGCTTGCGTGAAATGAGTGGACAGCTTATTTAAAACCCACAGTTGCTGAGAAGCTAATTACTTAGAGGTTTTTACAGTCTGAATTGCTTATCAGCATATGGAAGTTTTGTTTGCTTTGTGTTTCTGATGTCAAAATACTTGTTTATTTTTCATGCAATGTAACCAAGATTTCTAGAAAATTTACTACTTATCAGTGTGCATCATAGAAAAACAAGTAGTGCTATATGATAATGTATTAATTCAATTCACTTAATGATAATGATAATTCACTTAATGAATTCATTTAATTCACTTAAGAGATTTTTAGCTTGATAACTGTAAAAGTTTTCAAGTAGAAAAATTTTTATGTAATTATGATCTACATTCTGAATGAGGGCTGTATATGTTCTTTTGAGTAATTTTCTGGGAATTACTTTTACTGTACAATTAACCAATCTGATCAGAACTGTCTCAGTTTGCATTTAAAAAGTAAGTCATACAGGAAATACATTTTAGTATCTAGGTGTATGGGAGAAAAAATGTTTGGCCCTCTAAGTTTTGTTAAGAGATATTAGACAAAGACTTAACTGTTATTTTTGTTCTGTTGCAGGGATTTCTCCAAAGTTAATATCCTGGTACCTGGTGCTGGGCTAGGTAGATTGGCGTGGGAAATAGCTATGCTCGGTTATGCTTGCCAAGGAAATGAATGGAGCCTCTTTATGCTCTTTTCTTCTAACTTTGTACTCAACAGGTACATAGCTTATGTTTTACTTGCTGATCAAAACCTAGTGAGGCAAAATTATAAATGAGAAAAACTTGAATAAATAAAACTCAAGAATAGATTTGTAAGTCCGAACACAGGACACACATAACCACTTTTTAGAATGTTTTAATGAAAAAAAAAAAATTGGTGGGATAAATGGGGGAGGGAAGCATTGTATCTGAGTCATTAAAACTGTAGCAGGAAGCATGGCTTTTAAGTTATGAGACTTAAAATCTGTAGATTTTACCACAGAATTTCTGCATAGCCTTGAATAGGTGTTATGATGTATTTTGCATCTGTTTCTGCAAAATGCACACCCATCTCACTTGTGTCAAATATAGACTAGTTAATGTGCACGTGGTACTTAGGGGCGGTGGTTATTAACAGAGGAAACTTGTTAAAGTGTTACACTCTGCACTAAAATTTTATTTCAACATGAAAAACAAAAACTGAAGCACACTGAACCACTTCTTAAGTGAGTCCTGCCACTGAGGAACAGCTAAGGTAATATGGTTAGTAGTTCTACAGTTACGCTAAGGTAGTAAATTTGAATGTAGTAAATTTCACTGTATAGGTTTAGTTTAGAGTTACATTTCTGTATTCGGTATTTTGTCACTTGTATTGGAAATTACTGGTTTCATAATGAACTTGTTAGAGAGGAAAGAAGACAGCAAGTGCAACTGTTCCTTTAGGAAAGAAGGTGGGAAGTCTATGGGTGGGCAACTATGAAAGAGGTCTGGGGAGCTATTTTGTTTTTTGGAGGAGTTGGTACCAAGTTCAGAGAGACGGAATTTGCCAGTTCACTCATTCTTCAATCTGAAATGATACACCTTTGCTGAAAACAGCTCGGCTATTGCCTTATATTCTGTATTATTATCATGTTTTGGAGCCCTGTTTGTGGAGTGATTGTCCACAGTGGAAGCGGACTGTGATAATCTTAAATCTGTCATAGTTTACTGTTCAAAAACAAGAGGAAAACAATGTTTGTTATAGCTGCTGTATGTCTGCTTAAAACTGTAATGGTCAATGTGATGAAAACATAATTGCTAGAGGTTTATTTGTTCTTTTTCTTCCTTTTTTCTTAAATGACTCATCTAGTGGTGAAATTTTGATTACAGTTGAGCTGGTCTAATGCCTTGCAGCTACTGAAAGGAGGTCACATTCTTTTCATCCTTAGCTATACAGTCCTGCTGGCTCTTACTCTCTGGAACTTTTGAAATTATTCAAAGCAGCATAAAACTATTAATTTCCCATCTTTAGGAGCACTGATCAGCTGTCATTGTATTCAGATCTGAAAGTTAACTTCATCCCTAATTACCTCTGACTTTTTTTTTTTGTCTTCCTTAAATAATGAGTCTTCTGCCTATATGTGGAATTCTCCTGAAGATCCATGCTTAATTTACAATAGTAATAATTCTTAGCATCAGATGCTCATGTGGTGTTTCCTATTTATATATTTTGCAAAGAGGTGTATTGCTTTAGACTTGCTAACAGTATTAGGTTTTAGACAGTAAAATGGAGTGTTGCTCAGCTGCTGTAATCTTTATCTTTGCTGGGCAAGTTAACGTGGAACTTCCTTGTTAGCATGGAATAGAATACTGTTAATCTGACTCTGAATTTCAGTCAGTTCGGTTGAAGTCCAGGCATTCCTTTCTGACAGATTTAATTGTGGGATTGGGGTGTCTAATAGAGGTTTTAGGGCCTTTTGGGATCTTTCATTTTAGTCTTAAGTGGTTTTTCTCAGTTAGGCTTCTGAAATGGACATGTTTGCTTTCCTGGAGCTGGAAGAAACAACAATGATCAGTATAAGCTGAAGGTACCAGTTAAGGAAGAGTGGGAAGAAAGAAGGATTTTTGAGATTAATTTTTAACTACACTCATAATTTAATTAATCTTTGTCTTCAGTTGATAAAAGCACAAGGATTTTGCTAACATGGGCTTAGAGTTTGGATCCATCTTCTTTTGCTGACCTTGCTTAATTTTTAGGAAAAGTACTATGTAGAGTGTCAAGCCAGCTACTACAGTGGGCTCTTAGATGTGGTAGAGGGACTTAAGTCTTCTGTATACAGTGGTATCTGCTGATTTTTATGCATGTCAAAAAAACCTTAATTCTCTTAAATGGTGAAATTTTGTTACTGTGAAAAAAGTGTATAGCAGGTTGTGTAGAGAGTGTGTCAAGACATAACTGTGGTCACTAAGTATTTGAAATTAATTAGATGCATTATGTCATTGAGGAAGCTCTAATTTGAAAATTAAGTGACCCTGAAGTCGTTAAACTACAATGGCTCCTGGGCTGCTGCGCAATGGGAAATTGTGCATTTTCTTGAACAGGTGAGGTTCTTGTTGCTGGTGTATTTTTCTAGTGTTTAGATGAATTCTGGATATAATGACAGGTGGCAGAGGTGATCATTGATGTACAGACACACTTCATTTCTTACATGTTTTGGAAGAGCAAGAAATGTGAAAAGCATAATCTGTTTTCCTGCCTTTAGAAGGCATACCAAAATTTTCAGGCAGTCTAAAGCCACAGGACATGTTATTTCCCTTGACATGGGCAAGGAGGGGAAACAACACTAGGGTGGTATCTATGTGGAGGAGGCAGGAACAGCTGTTAGCGGACTTGCTGTTTCCTGCAGCTGGAGATTGAGAGCACCGGGTCAGTAGCCTTGAGTCAACAGCCCTTCGGTAGCAGTAGCCCCACTAGTGAACATTTGAGAAAGTTCAGTTGAAGTAATATAAAATTGTTTTGTGCCCAAGTCAGGGTAGGGTTAGTTTAAAAAAACTTTAATACCAGTAGAATTCACACTAATAATTGTCTAATCTTTACTTTCTGGAAATAATGTAATTTTAGATAAATCTTGACACTTGAGAAGGCTGCTTAATTGTATTTGATGTATTACATCAGGAGTGCATTAGGATGAAAACAGTTAAGCGTTTTACCTTTAAATCAGTAGTCAAGAGGTAAGACCTGCCTATCTTTTCCAGAACTGTCTTTTCGACTTGCTGTTGAGCAGTAAATGCCCCCCTGCCCCTATGGGAAAAAGTGAAGTGCCTCACACTTTGTTAAAGATGTTATGTTCTTATAACACAACTTCTACATCTTTTGTTGGAAGGATGGAATTGTAAAGGACTGCAGTATTTAGTTTTGAAGTATAAATTACTGAAGCTGCAAAGGGAGGTTTTCAAGCTTGAATATAGAGAGGGATTTGTCTTTTGTATTGGGAATTCCTTGTGGAACTGTTCAAAAGTCTACATGAATATACTGTGGACTGGGAAAAAAAACACTGGTGTGTGTTCCCTTATAGCTCAGAAAAAAAAAATCCTTTCTAATCTACTCAGATCGCTTATTTTCTTTACCTTGATTTTGGGGAAATTTTCATTGTTAGAGAAAAACATTCTGAGGATAATACAAATTGGCTGGGAACATATGGAGAATGCTAGAATGGTTAACACCCAACTTTTGTTGGCCAATGGTGGGGGGTTTTTGATGGGGTTTTTTGTTGTTGTTGTGGTGTTTTTTTTTCTTTTTTAAACAAAATAGAAATGCCTTTCTTGAAAAAAATTCTGCCCATGTTATGAGGGCTTTTTCCCCGCTTTTTTTTTTCTTTGCATATATCTGATATTTGTTCATTATAAAGGGCGACAGTTCCTGAGCGCAGTATGCTACTGCTCTAATACAGATTGTTTTTGTATTATTATTTTTACTGATAAAATTAAATATAAATATGACATGAAGAAGGTATTTCAAAGACTTTACCACAGATGCCTCCTATTCACCAGCCAAAAGAGTTCACTTTCTATATCCTGGTAGATTGCTTGCAGTTTATAAAATGTTTAATATGTGTTTTATGGGACAGATGTATCCTCTGTTGTGACTGATAAAAAATGGCTTTTTGTAATTACAAATTGGTTTTACAGGTCTGTGGGAAAAGATGCTTTTTATACTTTAATGCTATTTTTTAATAACTTTTTAAAACAATAGTTAATATAGTTGGTCATGTCAACCCGCAAATTTTATTTTACAAATACATGTTTACTTAGCATAATTGCAGCACTCTGGATGTTACTAACTTAAAATTACATCTAGTGAAAAACCACTATGTTTTGCAAAATGGAATTTTATTTTTTGAAATCAAAAAGCATCCTTTCAGTTAGCATCTGAAAAATGCTTTTGTTGTGCTGTGCTCAAAATCATCTATTATTATGGTTCAGAAAAGACAGAAAAGACTGGGATGAGAACAAATGTTTCCAATAAAATTAATGGAACTAATGTTACTCATTTTGGTTTTTTCTTAAATAGAAAAAAATATGACCCAGGAAGGCTTAGATTTAGTGAGTATACTAAATCACACATTTCCTTAGGCTTACAAAAGAATTCTGTGAATTTTGTTTTCAGTGGAGAAATAAGTCAGGGAAAGTGGGAAAATAAAATTTTAAAATTAAAAAGGGAGTTATTTTGTGTTGATAATTTCTGTGTCAGAGTAAAATTTTTTTCATCAGTTCATAAATAGATGGGCAGTCTGAAGTATTATGAACTAGACAAAACTCCTTTAGAAAACAGGTAGCTTTTGCAATAACTTTATCAACAAAATAATAGATGTTGGTTAAAGTCTTTGACTCCTACATTTCTAGATAATAAATAAGCAATTATTTGGAACTGAATTGTGCTGATTTCCGTATTTTGCAGATGCTCCGAAATTAACTCATGTAAGCTTTATCCCTGGATTCATCAGTTTAGCAATAACAGAAGATCTGCTGATCAGATACGTCCAATTTATTTCCCTGATGTTGATCCTCACAGTCTTCCTTCTGGTTCAAACTTCTCTATGACAGCAGGGGATTTTCAAGAAATTTATTCTGAGTGCAGTGAGTAAATGTAAACTTCTAGACTATCTATGTAACTGTATCTTCAGAGCATTTGTTATGGGACAGTTAACAATTACAAATAGAAGCGAACTGTATCTACAAGCATTGAGCAAAAAGTACTAACTGTAGGAAGACTTTATTATTCCAAATAACCTTTTATTTTCTTCTTAGTTATAAAAAATACGGATACCTAAAAGATCTTTACTGCAGTAGTCTCTTTTAGAGTAAGACACCATAGCAGTATTATGGAAAGGTTTACTTGATTTAGAAAAGTGATGTTACAAAATGAACAATGTAACTAGTCGCTTCTTTAGTGTAAAAAAATAGAAATGAGTGTTTTGTTGTTGTTGTTCCTGTTGTAGAAGCAAACAGTTTCAGCAATAGTAAGTTATAAATGCAGCAAACATACTTATTGACTGTCAATAGTAAATATTTCAGAGGCACATTATGGGGATGATGATTATCAAAGATTGAGACTCTGTCAGTACAAATAACCTTATTTTTTTCTGTGATATCAGGTAAGTTGTGCTGTCCTCGTTGCAGATATGAAGTGATGTTTTATGACTAACCTAATTTTGAATTAATCTGCAGGAAATGAACATTAGTACTTACTCTACTAATGACATTTTCAGGATTTTATCAAGAGTAGCACTTACCCAGTTCTTTTATATGTAGTCTAATATTCTAATATATGCCTATTTAGAAGTTACTATTTTTTCCTTACATAATATTGGTTTATCATCTCAGATATCTATTTTCTGTTTCCACCTTTCTGTCCCAAATAGACCCATAGCAATTTTTCACCAGGATTATATAGCTATTGATCTACCCTTTACTGTGCAGCTAGACTTCCAGATATTTTCTTATAGGAGCCTTCCTTATAATTACTTAATTTTCTGAAAGTTCTGATGCTGGCATAAATTGAAACTTTCAATTTTTTTTATTTACAGAACTTAATTTTTTTACAATTTAAATTATACGTGTTTAGAGAAAAACTGGGAGATTAATGTTTTAAAAGGTAGACTTTGAAAGATTCTGCTTGTTAAATTCACTAGTAAAAAAAACAGCTGGAGAAATATTCAGATACCGAATAAAATGTTCCAAAGCTACGTGATTTGTGAAAGTACATGTTAATGTACAGACTTGTATTGTTCTAGATAGGACCGAATCTCTAGATAGATTGCTCTAGAGAGGCCCAAAATCACTGGGTATTTTTTAGTTTTTTTTTTTTCTAACATTCATCGTAACGATGTTCGTAGAACAGTTGAGTAATAGCACACTTGGGCCTTCATTTATACAAAATGTTATATTTACAATTTACAGGATATGATAGAAATATGTATCATTTTATGTAACATGTATGAACAATTTTATAAAACGTATACATAATAAACATGTATACTATTTTAGAATCTGTATATGCATATACACACATCTATATAAAACTGGAACAGGCTGCCCAGAGAGGTTGTGGAGTCTCCTTCTGTGGAGACATTCAAAGCCTGCCTGGATGCGTTCCTGTGTGATCTGATCTAGGTGTTCCTGCTCCGGCAGGGGGACTGGACTAGATGATCTTTCGAGGTCCCTTCCAATCTCTAACATTCTGTAATTCTGTGATATATAGGTCACACAAACCCAAACTTAACTGTTGTTAACATAAACTGAAATATTTTATTTACTTGTAAATGAAATGAAGAGCCTTCAGTTGTTGTTTGTTGAAGGTACTGCTGAGTGTCTAAAATACTGAAGTTGAATGATGAACAGGGGTAGAAACATTGAAACTAATCCTGTATAATTTGCTCTTTTTATGCAGATACATGGGACTGCATAGCAACTTGCTTTTTCATAGATACAGCACATAACGTTATTGATTACATTGATACTATATGGAAAATACTGAAGCCTGGAGGAATATGGATAAATGTAGGCAAGTGTGACCAACTTCTCTTCCCGCTAGCCCTGACTTACGTTTGATCACATAATAGGCATCTAGAACTTGAAAAAAGTTGTGGGGATGACTGTGTCTGTGCTGAAAACTCAGTAGAGCTAGAAACATCTACAGCTTGAAAATTATCTCAGATGCGTTCAGAATACGTCCAGATGTTTGCTAGTTACAGTCAAGTCAACACCATGTGATTTTTACGTAGAGAATTAAATCTTCCCCGTGGCAAGTTTTGCTTTAATGCATCAAATACTTGTTATGTGACAAATGTAGTGTCCTGTATTATTTTTTGCCATTTTTTCTAACAAAATAGAACTTGTTATGTGTGTAAATACATCTTTGCCTTTTTTTTTTCTTAATCTGTTTTCTAATTTGTACTGTGCATCTAAGCAGAAGTTTTGGGAATGAGATTGATGTATGCCTTGGCTCAAAAGAAGAGAGACTTAAATTAAGTCTCTCCCATGGTGAAGGAGTGGCAGACAAAACCGAGGAGTTAAACTAAACATTTATAACATGTTTAATATATAGTAGAAACTGGGCAGTCACTTGTCAGTCAGTCACTACACCAGCCCTGGCCAGTCCCAGAGCGGAAGCAGAGTTCCTGAGTAGGCTGCAGCACGTCCTGCCTTCTGTTCTGTAGAGACACCAGTGATGATAGACTGAAGAAATTTTAAGATACAGAAAGCACAACATAGTAGGAAATGAGACTTCATTGTTGAATAAGCATCTGAAATAATCTGTTTTCATTTTGTGTCGATTCTGAATCTTGTTATAAAAAATCATATTTGAGTGGTAGAAATATGTTCTTTTGTCTGTGTTAGAATGTGTGAGTCTGGTTATAAGCATTCTTTGCACTTTCAGCATGTGCTTTTGATTTTTAAAACATTTTTGTCTTTTCAGTAGCCGTTTCCATTGTATCTTTTTACTCTAGGTCCTCTCCTTTACCACTTTGAAAACTTGGGAAATGAACTTTCTATAGAATTAAGCTATGAGGATATAAAAAATGTGATACTACAATATGGGTTCCATATAGAGGTAAGAAGAAGCTGCAATGTGTAGTATTGGTCTAATAAACCTTTACCTTAAATTTAGTTCAACATAATGGCATATACAAATAACTTCTAGGAGAATTACATGTTTTTTATTCTTTTAAAAAGTGTATATAGATGGGCCTTGAAATCTAGTAAATATATAGCAATTTCTGTCTTAAGATAAACTTGTACAGTTCTTGTAGAGAAGGTGTTCTGAAAACTGATGCTTTTTTCAGGTGGAGAAAGAATCTGTACTGTCAACTTACACTGTGAATGAACTCTCCATGATGAAATACTACTATGAATGTGTGTTGTTTGTGGTGAGAAAACCAGAATAGAAGTGGTCTGAATGAGTTAATCAGAAAAAAATCCTGGCTTGAAAGCTAGAAATTAGAAAAAAACAGACTGGGTGATGTCTGGACACAACCTCAAATCAGTGGTGCCTTCTTATTCCTAATAGGATTTAGATAATGTCTATTTTCTTAATCTCTGTTGCTCTCCAGGCGTGTACTATTCCATGCATATTTGTAATATACTTGTGAAAGTGGAGGACGAAATGTTCACATATGCTGTCTTTGTGCTTTGGAATGCATTAAAAATAAAAGCAAAAATGTTTTATTGAGAATAAAATTTGATGTTTGGCATAACCAGGCTAATTCTCTGCATATGCTGCCTCGTTTTTCATAGATTTATGATTTTCTTTTTTGTTACCTTCTGACCTTAGGAATGCATAGAGGTGCTTACTGTACTAGCTGTGTCACATTTAGAGAAGTATTTCTAGACATAAATTACGAAGTTGGAAAGTGGTAAAATTATTCTTGATAGATAAAATAACCATCAGAACTGGTACAGCATTTTCTGATTATTATTCAAATGCTAATCTTTGACTGTACCACTGTTCACAATTTAATCAAAACAAACCTATAAGAAATTTGAAATACTGTATGCAAGCAGAGTACTGAATGAAGAGAAAGCAGCATGTGGCAGAGAAGCAGTATGTTAACCTTAGTTCAGGAACAACACTAATTCAGCTCTTACCTTTATTTTAAAGTTCATAACATAGCTGAGTTATGCGTGACAGGTGTAGGTAGTGCAACAGAAAAATCCCTGTTTCTCAAAGGGAAAAAAAAAGTTGCATGTCAATAATATGTCCTGTAACCTAATCATCTCTGCCTGAGTCACCATATGCAGGCCAGTTGGTAGACAATTTCCTTGTAACTTCAGGGCCTTTACCTGTGTGACTTAGTGATTTCTTGGTTCCTTAATTTTTTTTTCCTGGCAGATGTGGCTTAGTCAAATATTTAATCTGCAAGTTATGATACTGTACAAGAGGTTTCTAAGTGACAGAAGATGTACATAAAAAAACATGAATTAGTAATCACTGCTGAGAGGCGGTGTCATGTTGACCATTTTGTTTTCTTACTGGTTACCTTAAATACCATTTTAATCCAATTTCAAAAATTTATTTAAAATACAAAAACATTCTGATAAGGTATCCAGGGGATTTTCATATTTTGTCATAATGGCACTGGACAGTAGGTTATTTTCCATTATTTCTAGTCCCTTTTTTCATGGTGATGTCCTAATTGCATCTCAATAGATCTGTTACTGGCTTTTGTATTTTTCCCATTAAGGCCAGTAATTTGTTCCTTTGTTTCTAAACTGAAAGTCTGCAAGGAGGGAATACAGGAACTTCTTTTCTATAGTTTCAACACTGCATAAGGGAAGTGCGTGCCTGGGGATGTTTCAGTACTGCACCTCTTCTCAGAATGTTTGTTGAGAATAAGGTTTCTTGTATACAGCAGTTTTCAATTAGAGCTTTGCTTAAACTTAGTCTTATTTGAACTGTCTCTTCTTCCTAAAAGTGCACCACCAAGATTTAGCTCCCACTGTAAATGAACTGTCAAAGTTCTACCGTGCTCCAAGAAAAATGTGTTTAAAGCTGAAACACTGACATTGCAACAAGTAGATAAAAAGTAAAAGCACTTGCACATCTAAAAAAAAAGGTTGTTTTAATTTCCTTATTGTACTATATACTTTAGTTTTTGAGGGGTTTTGTGTTTCTTTGCTTTCATTAAGGTTTTTTTTTTTCCTTAGATATGATTAGTATTTAACTTAATTTTTAAACACCTTGAAATAAGACAGGGTTAAGTAAATGTCAGTTATGCCATTGCTGAGTAGCATGTATATATGTATCTGTAATATTGCCCGGTTTCTACCCGGTCTGTAGTTACACTTGAAATGTGGTGGTCGTCTTCTCCGCAGATAGGCGATTGAACACTTGCTTGCTGGTTGAGTGTCACTATCCTTGTTCTGATAGTTTTGTTCTTTGCCACCCCACCATGTCACAAGTGCCATTTTTTGTTGTTGTTTTTGGAAAATGTTTTTCTTTACTTATGTCAGGTATACAGTGATGTGCTTCTATTTCTAATCCAGAAAATGCCAGTTTTCTCCAATGTTCTCCTTTTAAATTACAGCAGTCGCATTAAGAGTTGGAAGCAGAATAATCTTATGAATAAGCTGTATGAGTGTGTGGTGTTTTCCCTGCAGCCCTATTTATGAGTTCTTAAAATCTACCACATGTATTTTTATGCACGGGGATAACTGTTATTGAATGTGATCACATTTATGTTTCCAGTTGTATACATGGGGGGAAAAATGCTTAAGGTGTTTATCGGCAGAAGCCAAGGCTGTGTACTTTAGGTCCCTATTAAACTGTGCGTGGTATTGGGTGTACAATGAAATGCTGCCTGATCTTCTGTGTGATACTTCTTTGTATGGAGTAAGTTCTGATAAATGTAAAGTGTCCTGCATTTTTATTTATATGTAGCACTCTCTAAGATCAGTTATGAAGGCAAGAAGGGGAAGTTTCATGCCTCTGTGTGAGCTTCCCCGCTTTCTCGATGCATGTAACGGACTCCATTTCTCTTGGATATTAAAGTTTGCAGTATGGCTTGACGTCGCTGCTGTTTGAGTTTGTCCTTTACCGCTGGGTACGTTCCCTTGTTGGCGGCTTGTTCGCTGCCTCTTTCCGTGACCCTCCGCCGCGCGCGGCAGCGTCTGCACTCCGCGGCCGGGCC
>NW_010120031.1:0-12878 GCF_000699245.1 Pterocles gutturalis | reverse complement strand
AGCTGACCGGAGTGTGTGTGGGGGGGAAACGTCTTGGGAGAGCAAATGCAGACACCTGAAGTGAGATGATCTGAAACCCAAGGGAAGCAAAAAAAAGAGAGAGCTCTCCCGGAAGGGTCCTCACCTATATACTGGGTATGACATGTATGTTATGGAATAAATCATTGGTCAGTCTGGTTCTCAATCTTAACCTAAGAGCAAATCCTATGCTAGCAAGCGGCTGTCCTTCTTCCATGGTCTGCTGTCCTTGGCAGCAGAACAAAACATCGTTCTTATCAGCCTTCTCCTGAGCATAAATCCAAAACACAGCCTCTTGCTAGCTATTTATGAAGAAGAGAAAAAAAAATTAACACTCTGCTTAACCCAGGACACTCCCGCTTGGAGGGAGAGGAGAGAAGCTGAGGAGGATCTTGTCTTCAAAACTTATAGTGTGCTTTACATTGAAACACATACTAAATACAATGCACAAATAGTTCTTTGCTCATGCTGAAGATGCTGAGGCCAGAGTAGGGCTTGTTATATGATTTGAAAGATATTGGCAAAGTTGTCAAGGGAAGGCAGTGTAATGCCTGTCTGCAGAACATCTGCTCCCGCTGTGCACAAAAGCCACAGCCATTACTTTTTCTTACATGAGCACCACAACCATTCTTTTCAATATAGAAATATTGATCCTACCTCTGGGAGTGGCTGGGCAAGCACATTAAGGGAGCTGTATTACTTGGAGAAACTGATAACTTGTCTCTTACACTCATGCTGTAAAATGAGGTGAAGTAAAGCCTACTGTAGGATGCTAAGGAGAAGTTTACCAGCAAAAAGGTGATAGAAGCAGCAATATCTCCTGTCTGATTTTTCATATTAAAAGGCAGAGAAGCTGAAATTTATCAGAATGAAGCAGGTGTGAGTATAGTGTACGCTGCAACATCTGAACAGCACTACAGCCCACTGAATACTAAAAAATGTCAAGCTGATCTTTTAGCAAATGACAAGGCCTGATCCTTTCTAAACTGCTTCAGATATTGCATGTATTGTCCACCCTGTGCATTGCATTGTATGTGGGTTTGGTGGAGGATGGAGAAAAAAACTAGCGTGTCCCTAAATCCTCTGTCCAGCTCCTTTCTTATGTAGGTAATGTCAGGAAGTGGTTTTGGTTATTGAATCAATCATGTTCTGGCTGAAAAAAAGAAAAAGAAAAAGTGGCTAGACATTCAGTTGGTAGATGCTAGGAAAATCCATTACTGCATGTATCATCCAGGTTAGCAAGGTGTGGAGCAGAGCATCAAAGCTAGAGTCCAGCTATGAATTGTCTTCCAGTATGAGGATGGCTCTAGTTGTTGTGTGCTAGCAGCTCCACCACTGAACCGCAGAAGACCCAAATCCTCATGTGTGCTGACATGAAGGAGTCCTTTTGGAAAGGAGATGATGATCAGGAAAGCTCTGAGTGAGATGGCAGGAGAAGAATTTCATCATCACCCAGCACTACAAATAACCTGGCTCTCATGAAGCAAACCTGTTTAGCTAAGAACAAAAGTAGATGAGTAGGACATAAGTAGAAAGGCTCAAATTAATCAAGTTTGACTCTCAGTGAAATTACTGCTTACAATTCTCTTCACAACTGGCTGTTCACTTAGCCCCTTCCCAATTAGAACATTAAGATTAAATATTATACTATAAACTTGACAGCAAAGAAAAAAATGCATGCATATAACATGCTAGAGCCTATGAAGTCCCCCAAAACTGAGATGGAGATCTGCACACTGCTTTTGTAAGAAGGTACCAAACTAGCTGCAAACGTTACAGAAAGAAAACACTCTGTCCATTAAAGCCTCAGACATTGATCTATAATACAGACATAGAAAGGTCTTCTCTATTACACCGAGAAACCAGCTTGAAATGTGTTCAGTCCAGAGCCGTGAGCTTTAATCCTGCATTTCATTAGGAGTGCTGAAAACAGTTCTGCCCATCCTCAAGGGCAGTTAGGGTCGGGAGCCACTATCAATAGGTGCTGCACCAGGCTGGGTCATGCCAGGTGGTATTCTGTAAATTTAATTTGGAGCCCCAGTTTATGACAAAGGTCTGGTTCAAATTTACTCTGATCCCCCAACCCTTCCCTGAATTAATCCATTATGCTGATCACATCTGATACAAAATTAAATTGCTGTGAAATTCAGAGATCTTCTTTTTAAAAACTGGTTTTAGTTTAGTTAGTAACACTGGTAAGTTAAATATCCCCATTAAAGACTTGAATACATTATTCATGTAATTAACAGCATATTCAAATGCACATACTAGCTTCTACAGAATGAAAGAACAGAGAGAAAATGGGTATATACTAATATTAATTAACTAGCCAAGCAATGTTAATTAGGTGGCTGCATAATTAGATTTGGGACAATGAGGTTTCATTTAATGTATTTGTTAATACTTGCTTCCTTCAGGCCCAAGTCTGTGTTAAGCATATGATCTCATCTTACTTGCTGTATGTTTTTTAGGGAACCTGGTAAGAAATGTTGTCAGGTTTTCCAGTGTAACAAAAAATTATATTATCTGAGATACTTATATAAATACCTAATAAAAATTTTCCTTGACCTATTGGCTTTTTCTAGAAATGTTTCCCTAGAGGACTGCAGGGTATCTGAAAAAACATATGACTGCCTGTATAATTAATTACATGTTTGCTATAAAAGCATGAGGATGATTGTTTTCCATTTTGAATGTATAGTAATGTAAGCTTTTGTCAATTACATTCTGAAACTGCAAAGAGTTTCCAAAGCATAAACAGTAATAATCAAATGAAGTTTGTGATTACTCCTTAACTGTTATAATATGCCCCTGTTCACATGAAATTAGTGTTATCAGATAACTGTATAAATATGTTCATAAATGTCAACAACCTAGTGATTCAGATTGTTGAAATTAGTTTGCATTATTAAGTGGATAACCTTTGTCTGTGTTGTTTTTGTTCTGTTTTTGCGTTTGTACTTCATCAGATCCTTTTCTCTTCTCTTTTGCATTCATCATCTTTCTCTAGTGCCTAAATCTAACTGCAGAGAATAATAGGCTCTTACATCCAAAGCTGATAGTAGTAATTCTGTAACAATCTTTAAAAGACCAAGGAAAGACAGTAAGGAATGCAGCAATTAGTCCAGTTAGCTTGTCATGAGGACAGCATCTCTTTCCTGTTCTCGTTTGGTCACCTATTCATCTCTACCTATATTAAGCTTTTTCATGCTGTTGTCGTTTCCTGGACAGCTGGCAGCAACCCTTTTTCTGGCATGCCTATTTTCTCACTTGTTTTTTACTCCAAAATCAACATATTCCTACTTTTTGCAGAGCTTTACTGCCGCTGTATTTTCTTGCTCCTGTCTAGGAGCCAGGAAGTGTATTACTATTTCATGACTCAGGGAACAAATGACTCTATTTCAGCATTCTTCCTCAAAAGCCATTTTACTTTTCAAATTATCCTTTCTTTCTGGCACTTAGAAAAGTAAAAACTTCTCACTGAGTTTGATGAGCAAAGTGAAATCCTCTGAACCAGCCCAGGGTGCTTATTGTTGATGCTCCTATTAGAGCATCCAGCAAGGAGAGCAGGGAGGAGTCACATTTGTCTATGGTCACTTCTTTCTTGGGTGCTCCCTACTTGAGCAAAGGACTGCCAGCAGAAAGAGAAAAGCTGAATGTATTTCTAGTATTTAGAGTGCCTGCCCCAGAGGTTTGGTGACCTGGTAGGGAGGATCAAGGATTTTGGTCTTCTCCGGCCATTCAGTGAAGTATTTTAGCTAACTTATACCTGTGGATCTTTCTTGTCTTAGGCAATGTATAGGATATGGAAACCAATGCAGGCTGTTTTGTAATGTTTTTCTTAAAATAGAAAGAGAACATTTTTAAAAAAGTAAAAAAGTGAATTAATGATCCTCAATATGAAAAGATTATCAAATTTTGAAAAGAAGGTTTTATTCAGTTTTTAATTTGGCCAATGACAAGCTGACTGATGAAAAAAAGGACAGATGAAGTTCAGAGTTATGAACTGCACCAGTTAGCATCTGTTATCAGTGGTTGCCCTCTTCCGTCTCACTGGGACACCCTGGTTTTGACCTTGCATTCTGTCTGCACTACATATATTCTAATTCTCACTTTAGCTCTATTTTGAAGAAGGTCGACTTAAGAGCAGATATGAGCAAGACCGAACTCTTGCTCCTAGACATAGTGTCTCCTGATTGTAGCTACAGGATAGCAGCAAACCACCTAGCTCTCTAGCTCTCATCTTCCAGGGATATCCACAATACCTGTTTGACTTACAGGTGATGACTGAAAAACAAATGCCTCTGCGGAACCCCTAAGCAGCTGTCTCATTTTTGTATATAACTGTACAAAATTACACATTTGCAGAAGGAAGTGACTTGTTTGTCCAGAAGAGAATGAGACCCTCATCAACACATGCCGGGACCATTCTTTCAGATATAGCTTTGCAGCTGGAGAATTGCCTGGCAGCAGTATGATGAAAAAGGCTGATGCTGGCTCAGTCAATTAAACCAGCAAACAGCACTTAAACAAGCATGAATTCAAATAAGCCGAGCTTCTGTGTGTGGCTCAGCATAGTTGACGTCTCTCTTACAGAACTGCACAAGACTTTTTGGTAGCAGGCTGGCAGGGCCCTGAGGGCACTAATGGGTAGTCCTGCCCAGTCTTCCCTGGGGCCTCCCCTCTCCTCCTGCCCATGGGTTCCGGAGCCTCATTTCAGCTCAGCCTCAATTCCCTTCCTGAGCTGTGTTGCAAAAGTTCCTGTCTCTGGTCCTGCCTCCCAGGTGGACCCTTCAGCCCTGTTGCTGCTCCAGTTTCCTTTTTGCTTCTGATAGGACTGCATGGATGGACTCTGGACCTGGTTCATTGCTTGCCACGTCAGGGGCTGCTGATGCACTCTGTGACCAGCAGCTGGTCCTGCCTTCAGAAAAAGAAAGACATGCTTCAGGACATACTTGGGGTTTTTTTTGTATAGAAGAGGCTCTGCTCCTCTGATCCAGGGTTTGAAGGAGAAGGTGAACTCTTTGATCAAACTCGTTAAGAGATCACTCAATTGTCTGCCGAGCAGGTATGGATCCACTCTGGTTATGTGAACAAATTAATAAAGCAGAGTTGAACTTTCTACTGACTATCCAAGACGGAGTTGACAGTGCGACCCTATGTACCATGCTGATGATTTATTTTTTTTGCAATCTATCCCTTTGTCAGCAGGTTGGCCATACTAAACTGTTATCTGGGCAGAGGTTAAAGGAAGCAAATGAACAGACCCTTTTTGACTTCAGAATCTAGAGAGCTGAAATCAGCCTTTCTGTGTTTGGATCACCTTCCTGGTGTGTTAGTCCAAGGAGCCAAAGGATAGTCCACTCTCTGTGGTTCAAGTGTTGGCAGTCTCACTGTCAGCAACTACTTTAAAAAAAATGAAAAGCAACATGGCTGTGCAGACAAAGAGAAATTGAAATTTCAGTGTCATATGCTGCAGTGGACGGAGAAGGTGATGAGATGAAAGCAAGCTGTGTGGAGCTAGATCACACTGCTTTGTTGGATACTGAGGGATTGCTGGATAGTTTCTACCAAAGTACACTGTGAAAGTGACCTGTCTCTCACCGAATGTCCTCGTACTTCAACAGACAGTCAAAAGTCTTTCTTCTGTACATCATCCATAAGCTACAGGGACCCACTACCGAGGAGAGTGCTAATGCATGGGAGACTTTTTCTCCTCATTGGTTAACTTGCTGCAGAAGTACTTACCTTGACGTGTATGGATTTTTATATAATTGTTGAAAGTATGCATAGTCATTTGTTAGAGAAAGGTTATTTTTGTTCAATCACAGGTATATAAAAAATGCTTGATTTTATATACCTATATAAAAATATGAAAATCTTAAGTTTCAGGCAGTTCAATATTTGCAGGTATAGTAGTTAATTGCCAAGTTACTCACCTATAATTATACATGGAAGCTGAAAGGAAAATTACCCAAGCCTTTGACATTTCTGTGTCTTGATTTGTACTTCACATGTAAAGTAGACATATCCACCAAATTTAATGTTGTAAAATATTTGTGTTACAGGGATGTATTTAATTTCTAATGAAGGATTAAAAAATTCTTGTGTTGAAATAATGCATGAATGTAACCGAAAGATTCATTCTAGCTGTGGGAGATTTTAATCTCTAGCTACTTGAATGTAGTCTAATACATATTATAATATCATGAATCTTAGAATAATTTCCTAATACATCTTTTCTATGTTCTGTTTAGTGGAATATACACAGTTTGGCTAGTCAAAACTCATGTGTTGGTGAGGCTGTCAACATGCATTTAGATTCAAACTGCCACATTCAGTGCTCTCTCTTGCTCTGTGGGTGTTAGGGAGCTGTGCTTATTGTGGCAAGAAAGGCAGCAGGACAAAAGTCATAAATCAGTAGGAAATTGCCATTAGTGTCTGTAACAATTTGTCTTTATTAGCATTGGACAATATATTCAGAAAAAGGAGATACCATATAAATTCTATGAACTGTGTTCCTTGTAATTGTTCTAGTTTGCTGTAGCAAAGTCCTGGAAAGTTTTTTGCTTGCAATAAATAGAGGCCGTGGCAGAACTTCTGTCCTATTAAGTCGGTTGGCATTTGCTATCAATGAATTTTACATTACTCATAGACCTCATATTTTTCTTACATAAAATTGCAAAACCTTCAAGGTGGATTTTGTACAGTTTAAACCCTGCCTGCTACATCTTTGCTGCTGAGCAACAGAGGGTAAAAGATGCTTGAAACCAGAGAGAACAAACAAGTGGGAGCATGACCTGCTTAAGAAACTAAAACAGATTGGGGAATCTAGCCTTCTAATTTTAATTATATTTTTAATCTTTTGTCTCAGATTCTAGGGAAATAAGTATACAAAGCCTAAAAGAGGATATTTCTGTTTGCTAAGGAGAAAATTGACTGGGGAACTCACCTTTCAAGAGGTGAAAAAGATAACTTAGAATGATAATGAAAAAGGTCTATGGCTTTATCATAAGAGGTATCACAAACAGTCATACAAAATCACCTCTACAGTTTGAGGTAAGATGAGATATTGTGACTTGATTTTATAATCTCATTTTTTAATCTATCTTTTGCTTTTAATGGATTACCAAATTCAGATTAGAATGGATAGCAGAGGTGCACTAGGTAGCGGAAGCCATCTCTAAACATTAAAAAGCATTAGAATAGGACTGGCTATTTTTTAGCAATCATTTTAGTATTAACTTTGATTCCAACATGAAACAGACTCATGTCTTCTGTAACTGATTTGCATTAGGAATCAAATTGGCCTCTAATATTTAAATTTCAAATTACATAAACAGGAACTAGCACTAAGAATCATTAATCTTAATATTAGCCCAAACAGATTGGCTTTAGAAGGGAAAATTGGAATTAATAGGTTTGGTAATTGCAATTAATAGGTTTGGTAACAATAATTTTGTAAGTAATGTAATGCTACTAAAAGAAGACAAAAAATCCACACCACATAATTTTTGACATCCTTACAATAGTATTATTTTTTAATATCATACCCAAAACCAATATAGCACACTCAACAGAAATCAAAAATATTTAAAAATATACATGATCTTTTAAATATATGGAGATCTGACTCCGATACCATTATTCAGTAGAACCTCATACATGCTTCACAGCAGCCCAAGATTTCAAAGCAGTTACCTTAAGAGGTGAAATATGCCAAATCTAAATCATCAAACAAGCTTCAGGATGAATACTAAAGTAACATTTAGAATTATTTATCAATACTGTATACTTATCACAAATTTAAATTAATTGATATGTGCCTGATAACCAGCACAAATCAGCACAAATGTTGTAACTTATTAGTGATCAGTGTCATTGGGTATCAACATTATTATAATTTCCTTTTGAAATTAAGTTCTCATGCCTTTATCCAGTGACTGTTTACTGTAAAATACATGCTTACTCTCTGTCTAGAGAGCATTGAGTGAAACCACAAATGGAGGTGAGTACCTAACTGCTTTATTTAGCTCCTTCTTGTACTTACGTCATTTTTTTTTCTGTCTTCTTTTATTTGTTGCAATCTAGTAGGTCTTTTCCTAGGAGAAGTAAGGAATATTTTCTCCCCAGTCTGGGTTTAAGCCTAAACTTCTCCTGGAAGTTTAGAGATGTGGGATTGGACCCTCCTCAAATGAGGAAGATTTTCGAAGTTATGTTTCCCATTTTTGTCTTTTCCAAGTGCTGTAAGTGTTAAGCTGCTAGGCAAAAGACAAACCATCATCTGTGGGGTTTGTCTGGAAAGATTACTACTGTTTTATTGTAACTGTCCTTAAGCACCCCTCATCCTGCATCACAATGCAGCTATTTAGCCTAAACTCCTGGAAAGAAGAGATTCAAGCCAAATACATTTATTTTGTGTGTGTTTTCTGTTGTGTCCTTACTCCAAATTTTAGTTAATTGTCAGAGAGGCTTTATTCTCTCTTTTGGCAGTAGAAATGTCTAGCTCTCATGCTTGGAGTCATCGTGATGGAGTCAGATCTATACATTTTAAGTGTTCATCATCCAAATTTGGAGACAAGTATGTAAGAAAGTGGTCACTATACTGCAGTGCAAGATTGCTATTCAGAAAGATTTCAACGGGCTGGAGAAATGGACTGCCAGGACCCATGAGGTTCAGAAAAAACAAATGCAAAGTCCTTCACCGGGGAAGGAATAAGCCCGTGCACCACTACAGGCTGGGAACTGACTGGCCTGAAAGCAGTTTAGCAAGAAAAGGCTTTGGGGGTCCTGGTGGAAACCAAGATGAACATGAGCAGACAGTGTGCCAGACTGCATACTGTGGTGTGTGAGCAGGAGTACAGGTAGCAAGCTGGTGAAAGTGATTATTCCCCTCTCTAGCTCTTGTCAGCTTCATTGGAAGTGCTGTGTCCAGTTTTGGGTTCCCTAGTGGAGAACCACTGACGTGATTAGGAAGTTTGAAAGCATGTGAAGTACAAAGAGAGGCTGAGAGAGATGGATTTATTCAGTCCTGTGAAGAGAAGGCAAAGGAGAGATGTTGCTGCCTTCAAGTATTTAATAGGAGGGAAAGCTCAAGAAATAAATTTGCAACACAGGAAATTTTGAATAGATTTTAGGGGAAAAAAATTCACAACAGGGTAGTGAAACACTGAAAGATGTCAGGGGAGGCTATGGACTTTTCATCTTTGGGGATATTAAAAACTTGACAAGGCCCTGAGCAGCCTGATCTAAGCTGAACAGTGGATTGGACCAGAGAGGTCATCTTCAGATGTCCCTTCCAACTCGAATTACTCTATATCTCTATGACTCTGTAATATCTCACTTTGTAGGTTTAGGTCTGAATTGTTCACATGCTAAAATATGCCTCGTTTATATGGCTCATAACATAAGAAGTTAGATGCTTTTGCTCTTTTTAAAAATTCTGTGACTATTTGCATGTTTAGGCTTCTAAGTAGCTTTAAGGTATATTTCCAACCCTTTTTTCCCCATCAAACTAATGTGTCATATGGCTATTATCCTTACTTTCTTGAAACAGTTTCCAGTAGGAGCCCTAATCCTCTCTGTATAAATGCAGAGTAGCCAAAACTAAGGGGGTCCTATATGTGAGTGCTACAGGGAACAAACCATTGGTTTTTTCACTGTTAAATACCCAGATGACAACTGGAAATTCATATTTGGATGCTTTTGAATATTTATCTTTAAGGTATTTATTAAATTCTGATTTGACTGTGCAGGATCCAGTGTTACACATGATCTGGAGAAAGAGAATGGATACTGAAAAGTTACTTGACTGCTGCTGTTGTGTTCATACATAAGTAAAGAAAAATAAAATAAATGAGTGATGCTGCTTTGTATACCACAGAAAAGAATCTCCAGTCTCAGTCCCTGTATTGTCTTAAATATATGCCAGATTACTGGTCAGAATTTGTAATACATTTAAAAAAAAAAAAAAAAAAGATTCTTAATGTTAGTCCAGGTTGCTGGAGTTAACAATTCTTTATCTTATTTCTGGGCATCATCAGTTTTATTTTACCTCTAATAGAGTTATTGAGAAGATTAAGAAAGCATGGGATATCCAAATATTAAAAATACAGATCTCCCAAGAGGGTTTATATCACAGTTCCTAGACCAGCACACTTGTTTACTGTTCCAGCACATGGATAATCCTGGTTGTGATATGGAGACAAAATTGCTGAATATACGGTTGTAATTTTGATGGCATTTCCTTGCAAGTCACTTCTCATAAAACCTGTTTGCTAAATGAAATTAGTCTCTGTAGAGAGTGTTGTAAAGAAGGGTACAAAGGGTTTGAAAATGATCACTCTTTCATAAATAAATTTACTTGCTTTCCCTAGTTGCAGTGGAGGAGACCCAGAAGATAAGAATCTGATACCTCAGCAAAATCTTGGTTTGGGGACGTATCAGGGAGATAGCTCTCTGAATCTAAAGGCTATGAATATGCAATTATTGCCATATCCCTGGAATATTTCCAAGCCCCTTGACAGAGAAAGAAGGTGCAATTCATCTGACTGACTGTAACCATATAAAGGACAGATATGTATGTCTTAAATATTCACCCTTAGGTTCTCTTTGCAATCAGTGCAGAGAAACAGTCACTTTTAGGTCACTGTTCTTATCTTAGACCCAACATTTAAAATAAGAGAGATGTCTGTTGTTACCATCAAAAATTAGGAGACACAAATAACGCTGAAGATGACAACCCTCATTTTGAAAATCTTGTTTAATCATATCCCTCCCAAAGAAATGTAAGAGCTACCCAGGAGTAAGCTTTCCTTTTGTACTCAGAATGTATTAATGGGAATAAAAAGGCTTTCATGACAACTAATTTGCTCTGCAAAAGCTGCTTATTTTAGGACATATAAAAAGACAAAATATTTTTGCCAAGTCGTTCTGATCTGACCCAAATACATCCAGCTGGTGCCACTGAGCAATATTTTTCTATTCAACTTTATTGATATCTGATTTCCTTGGCTAGAGCTGCAGCTAGGTGCTAGTTCAAACGTACTTGGTTGTAATAGAGCATGTGTGCCACTTGATGGAGCCATTAGAAGTAAGGTAGCCAGCCTGTTTCTTGCTGTGTCTCTGATTGTTCCATTAAAACGGGAGCTTGTGTAGCAGCATCTAAAACATAAATATATAGCAATGCCCTTAAAGAGGGGAAACAAAGCTCCCATTGCCTCTTCTACAAATTCACTTCCACCCTCTACCACTCCCACTGGACGTTGTTATGGTGAAGCGACTGGCTACGACTAATTGTCAAGCACACAGATGTTTTCCAAACTTCCCCCAAAACCAAAAGCCACACATCCAAGTGTTCACCAATGGTAAACAATAATAAGAATAGACATTGCTGGATGAAGCAGCCTCTTGTCGTTTGTATGACTCTGCATATATATTGTTTCTGAAATACTTGATCAAATCTTGGCAGCTGTATGCAGCTGACTTACACAAAGGCATTTTTTAATTCAATGGAATGGGTATGGACTGAACCACAACACATGGAATAAGAGTTGTATCTTATAAAAAGCAGGTATCTTAAACGGTTGCAAATTATATTCAAAACATCTATTCACACAATATATTTTCAAACAAAAATCTTTGACTAATATTTACTGCAATATTGTTCTGCTTTTGAAAATATTAAATTGGAGGCAGACCAGACGTAATTTGTTTTTGATTTCCCGGTTTGGGATTTAATTTGGATCTAAATAGTCATATTACACTGAGACACAGTAGTGAATAACATGGGCTGATGGAAGGTCTGACTTCTGTGTTACCAAAGAATCTGACCAAAGAAAAACTGCTATTTCTCTGTGACTACAATTACATACTGTAAGGACTGTCATTTTTTGCTTTAAAGTGCAGATGTTTATATTGAAAAACAAATGCTGATCCCTAATGATGGCTCATTCTGTAATAATTACCTCTCAGTACTGCACTATATTTTATAATAATCGTAAAATCTTTATAATCATCATCAACTCATCATATTAATACATACAATGCAATTGTTTTATAGTTTATGTACTATCGTTTGACAATTTGTGCAGAAAGCAAAGATTCAACTGCTGAGGGAAAGTAGGCAAAATGTAAGCAAAAACATGGGCAAAATGTTGCTTAAATTGCAATACTTTGCACTGAGAAAGTAAACCTCCTTTTTATGAAAGGTTTTCTTACGCCTCACAGTCAAGAGAAACATAATGAAATTAAGTACACATATGTATAAAATAATACATTATGTGAAAGAATTTCATGCAAATGTAGAAATCTCAGTGAAAAATATTGAAAGGACAAGTGCCATTGTTGTCACGTTTTATGTCCTTTTCCAAACCTTCATCTGTTTTTTGTTTTGTTTTTTTTTTTCCCTCACAGTTTGTAATCCTGCCCACAAGTGTAGTATTATTGGAGATTGTGAGACAAATACACTGTCTACTGAGTTCTTTGCAAAATTTCTTGCCTTAACCTGATTTGTAAGTGCATATTTGCTTGAGAGGCAGCTTTGTATTCTTAAAAATGAATATCCTGTGACATTCCATACATCCCAGATAGGAGTTTACACCTATGATTTATACTATGTTTAAAAAGCATGCAGACAAATCCCATAAAAATGTTTAATCACAAACTGGTTTCATAGCATCAGTATTTCTAATTGTTCCATGGCTACAAAATCAAAAATGATGCATGGTAATATTAAGTAGTTACAGCAGTTAAGTAACTATGTGGTAGAATCTCAGTCACCAAGATCAGGTGGTTCGGAGCTGACCCAGCTCTGATAGACCGACTGATCAAGAGGTACAGGGGGGTTTTCGGGAGATTCC
>NW_010120030.1:0-5200 GCF_000699245.1 Pterocles gutturalis | reverse complement strand
CTTGTCAAGGTCCCTCTGGACGGCATCCCGTCCCTCAGGGGTGTCAACCCTACCACTCAGCTTGGTGTCATCCACAAACTTACTGAGGGTGCACTCAATCCCATCATCTATGTCATTGATGAAGACTTGGGCATTTCATTCTCTGAATTAATAATGAAGAATTGTCTTTTAAACTGCTTATTTTCCCTTAACAAGAGTCCTGGAGAGCTAAACAAGGCAACATGATTAAAATGAGGACTCAGTAAAAAGGAACCAAATAAAATTAACTGATGGAATGAGGGGAAAATAAAACATTAAGAAAAATTCTTCTGCACCTGGATCTTACACACTTTGAGCCTTCTTTGCTTAAAAACAAAATCCAGATGTGTAACTTAGTAACTCAAAAAAAATTATTTTCTTGGTTTTCAGAAAAAATTACCGTAACTTTTAACAAGAGTTAGCAGCCACAATAGTTTGAAAAATATTCTTGAACTTCTGTGAAGGTATCTTCATCAGTGATGTCATTACATTAATCAGGTTTAACATGTTATCTGTGAATCAGACCGGATTTAAGTAGTTTTTGTTTGCATCGCCTCTTTGCAATGGCTTTCCTTGTGAGAAAAAAATGTATTTCACAAAATATTTAAGACAGCTTCAGTTTATGGTTTTGTGAGTGGGTGAGTGCTTGGAAAGCTAAGAATGCCATGACTACATTTTCAGAAGAAAGAGGAAGGAATATTGGAGGAAATCGTCCCACATGCCATCTCTAATGTGAGACGTCTCTCACATCACCCCTCTACAGTTAATAGGCAAAACCAAAGATTATCGTCAATACACCTAACAGCTTGACACATTATTCGTTCTTCATCTTTGTGATGAATAGCATACCTGGCTGCAGACATCAGGAGAGAAAGATTTTACTTGCCATACACAATCCATTGCGCATACCACCTCTGTGTTACTTAGTAAGGTACTTTTGTTTCATTCACAATTTGAAATAATGCATGACACAAGTCTGTCTGCTTGTGAAGACCATGACAGGGTTGAGAGCAACCTCTGTCTGCAGAGCCTCTGGGTCCATGTAAGCTGGGATGTAGCCAGGACTCTGTCCTCCAGCCAGCTGAGCACATGCCACTGTCTGAATGAGAGGTATTCTTCTATATTTCTACACTTCTGCATGGTGCTATGGAGTGTTGCTTCCCAGCAGGATGCTGCTGCAGTTGATTTGACTCTGCAAGGGTTATGCTCCAGGACCACTGTGCTGCAAGGTGCAGCTTACATGGGGGCTTCGAGCAGACAGAGCTCAAGCACAAGAAAGGTCTCTACACACAGGTAATTTACGGCGTGCTTTCTTTGAGAGGCTCACCTACATCATCCATTGAATTAGATGAGATGGAAGTACCCTACACAGATCTCATCTGCTGCCCCACAAAGCTCAGGCCAAGAATTAGTCTAGTTGACACATAAATCTCCAGGTCTGAGCCATGCAGGGGATTTTCTGTTGGCTTCAGGCATTCAGAGGTCCTAAGTAAGCGTACAGAAAGGCACTGGGAAACATCAGGCACAGGGAATTAAATTTAGGCTAGGTGAGCAAGGAATTAAGGCAAATTTAGACAGGATGAGCATGGCCAAAGCTCTCAGTACTTACAAAAAGTGAATATGGCCATTGTCTCTACTAGTGATGGAATTAAACTGAGGCAATTTGTTGTTTTGAGTAATTTGCCGCTAGTTGTAACTATGCTAGCATCACTGCCACTGCAGTACCAGATAATTGACTCATTTAGGCCACGAGCCACTGGCTTTTTGAGCCGTTCACTCAACTGGGCAGAAAGCCAGCTGCTCTGATAGCCCTGCTGTAGCACCTGACTCCTAGGTCAGCATACCACTCTATGAGCTTATACCTGGAAAATGACAAGTGCAACCTGTTTTAAACTAGTGCCAATTACAGATTACTTTCTGTTAAATTTTAACAGGCAACTCAGAGACGGTTGCTTCTCTACAGCACCTGGGTTGGTACAAGGGTCTTTCTGTATGCACAAATGACCTATTGAGGCAAAGAAGGAAACTAAGAGTTGGGCACAGATGTGCATTTTGTCTCTGATGAAAGATGGGACCTTTCCAACCTCAAAGCTCTACTAGATTGTGTGTACTATTGATTTGCTACTGTTGACAAGACTTGGTGTTCACAACAGCACAGGCCACTGCAAATGACAAGGCAGCAAGCTGATTACGGTGTTGGAGCTGATGCACAGTTGCCAAAAAGCCTGTGTCTCTACAACTATTGCACTATTGCACACCTGTTAAAAGGTTTGGGATTGCCTACACAAACTGTTCATTCCTTTTACTCTCATGTTACTCAAACTAAGTATCAGTTTATTCTGCAAGTGTTCCTAATGTTTTCAAGCGGCTGTTTGAGGAGTAACTACTACTCAAAATGAGTAACACCAGTACAGTTTGGTTTTTTGTGCTCAGTAGTACTTTGCAGCTTTAGTCATAATAAAGGATTTTCTTCTATTAAAATTATGCAGACACTTTGCAGACAGTTTTAGTATTAATTGATTTTGTAGGTATTAATGAATTAAAAATTAATTATGTTGAAAATTCTTCACTAACACCTTGACTATCTAAGATCTCTGTTCATCTCAAAACTAGAAGCATTTAAAAGAATATTTCTCAAGGATTTTTGAAAATTTCAGCTTTACTACATGTGTTTTGTGAGTTACTTTATTCAGCTGCTTCTTGTACCAGTTTTGACAGACATGTGATGAATTTGTGTTTCTGCCCAGCACGCAAAAGAAGCCCCAGTTCTCAGACTGACTCTCTCTCATTCGTTGAAGCTTTTTCTCTTCATGGTTGCTGTTATAGTACTATACCATAACTTGCATGTGTATCTACCAATTATAATTACATTATTGGTCTGTGTTAGCAGAAACTGAACATGTGTTCTACTATTAGAGGATGTTTCTTTCTGTTTTCCTCTGCTTTTAAAAATTTTCTCACTGATTCTTGCTATCTTGTTTCTGGACAGTTCTCTATAGCTCCACATAAAATGCTACCACTTTAAATTTCATGGCATGTAAGAGCTGCCATAAAAGGAAATATGTGAGCTGTGACAAGGAGGAAAGTTCTTTTGTTGTTGAACCATAGGCAGTGCCACAGAACTTTCTTACCCCTACCAAATAGCCCTGTAGCAGGTGATTTATTTCACAGAATTTAATTTCTTAATGTAAAATAAACCCACGTTACACATTTTTAAATAAATTAATTTCACCCTAAAGATGCCATAAACTGACCTGCTGTTGACTTAACTGCAGGAAATCAGATTTTTAAAGTAATGTTAAAAAAAATTTCATAAGCTAAACAGAAGTTAGAAAACTGTAACACCTGCATTGACAGGCTGAAGTTAGTTTCTAGTTTTATCAGGGAGGCTTGAGGTGCACAAATGCAAGATTTCTGATGAGAATTGGTATAAAGGCGTACTCTTCCATTCCTGTATAACTCTTCTCTTCATTTCGCTGAAGACATATACAATGATAAAATATTCTGGCCAATTCAAAATACCAAGGCCATACATTGGCTTTTCTTGTAGACATTGTTGCCAAAGAATAGGTTATATATGGAGGTTTTTACGTTTCTATTTTGATCCTTGTGGATAATGCCTTGAAATAATTCATACTGAAGTGAATTCAGCTGGGGAAATTCTATAAACAATGGGACTGAGGCATGTAGTCCAGTGCACAGTGCATCGAGAAACCCGATTTCTTATGTCCAGTCTGTCACTGACTTAGTGGTTATGAGCAGAGACTATTTGATTAAGCTGCTAAGCATTGCAGCAGCAATATAAATAGACATGAGTAGCAGCTGGCACTATCTGTTCTCCCTAAGTGTTTCAGAAATAAACATGATATCCATAAAGTTTTTATGTGCTAGCCAGAAACCTTATTGTATCTATAGTCGGGATGAAAATCTTTACTATCTGTAACTCAGAGAAAACAACGAAATTGTGGCAACAGAGGGTTAATTTTACTTTCTTTCTAGATGAAGTGAGAAACAACAAGGAAGAACTTCTCCTGGTATGTTCTCAATCTCTTCTGCCTCATTCTGATGCTCGAGTTTCAAAAAACAAAAATCACACTCAGAGCTTCTAGAGTATTTTCCTTTTTGAAGAGTCTCATTTAAATTCTCATAAAAATTGTAATAAATCTTCAGTCTAGGCAGTGAGACAAGAGAAGATCACCAGACAATGCTGCAGTCCAGTCCAAGACCCCACACACAATTCCAACAGGTCACTAGACTATGCCGGTGCAGACGCAATAGGATGGTTGGGTGTGCAGACACAGTATAGACCCAGGCACTGAGCAGATGACTGGGAGCCAGGAGTCGCTGCCCTGGAGGAGGAAGGGACACAACACCTTTGGAAACATGTACACAAAACTCACAGGATGTAACTGAACCACAGCCCGGAAGGCAGATTTCTTCGGGGCATTAATAACTTTTGGTGTTTTCTGCACAGGCATACTTATTACACTCTCTTGGAGAAATTGTTCTAAATAACCAAATTATTTCTGTTCTGTTTATGCCATATATGTCACATATACATTATATCATCCCAGATGTAAAGCTTAGCTTTGAAGTAAGTTTCTAATGCATTGAGGGTTTTTTCCAAACTCTGAATGTTGAATCTTCTATTCAGCCCCATCTCAAATCACATTTGATCTTCCCCACATTCAACATGGAGCTGTCAAAGACACTGGCATAGCTTACTCTTTTACTTCCTTCTCCAGTCTTCTGTCTCTCTGTTTCTGTCCATGCTGCATTCTTGCCTTCTTTCTATTTAGCTCTTTTCCAGAGACCCAGTTTATTTGTGATCTCACAGACACATTAATCAGCTGTCTTCACCACCCACATGTTTAAGATGAAGAAAGTGAAAATAAAAATGGTGACATTTTCTATGGGAGTGTCAGAGCATCCTACATTGTCTGCACTTCTTTCCTAAATAGTTCAGACAGAGACACTTGGGTTTGGGTTTTGCCTATACAGCAGTAACTTGACAAACATAAGCAATAATAATTTAATTACTACCTAGTTCAGAACAGTCTAAAAATGTGTCAGTCGTATGCAGCATGCATACTGCATTCATCTATGTTGTGTAAATACATATTCTTATGTATCCTGTGAATACAAAAAGGAATGCCACAGCACTGGTGGATAGAGGAAGGGC
>NW_010120029.1:0-3471 GCF_000699245.1 Pterocles gutturalis | reverse complement strand
CAATCCCCTCCCTCGCCCTGCTGCTCACAGTGCTGGGCTGCAGCCCAGGACATGTTGAGCTTCTCATCAACCAACACCCCCAAGTCCTTCTCCTCAGGGCTTCTCTCAATCCATTCCCCAGCCTGTGTCAGTGCCTGGGGTTGCCCTGACCTACATGCAGGACCTTGCACTTGGTCTTGTTGAACTTCATGAAGTTTTCACGGTCCCACCTCTCCAGCCTGTCCAGGTCCCTCTGGACGGCATCCCTTCCCTCCAGCGTGTTGACCTCACCACACAGCTTGGTGTCGTCGGCAAACTTACTGAGGGTGCACTCGATCCCGCTGTCCATGTCTCCAACAAAGATGTTAAACAACACGGGTCCCAGTACTGACCCCTGAGGAACGCCACTTGTCACTGGTCTCCACTTGGACATTGAACCATTGACCACAACTCTTTGAGTTCCACCATCCAACCAATTCCTTATCCAGTGAGTGGTCCTTCTGTCAAATCCATGTCTCTCCAACAGACAAGGATGTCATGTGGGACTGTGTCAAAGGCTTTGCACAAGTCCAGGTAGATGATGTCAGTTGCCCTTCCTCTATCCACCTGTGATGTAACCCCATCATAGAAGGCCACCAGATTCATCAGGCACTATTTGCCCATGGTGAATCCGTGTTGGCTGTCACCAATCACCTCCTTGTTTTCCATCTGCCTTAGCACAGTTTCCAGGAGAATCTGCTCCATGATCTTGCCAGGCACAGAGGTGAGACTGACAAGCCCGTACTTCCACTGGTCTTTCTTTCTTTCCTTTTCAAAAATGGGGTTATGTTTCCCCTTTTCCAGTCAGCAACTGGAAAAGTTTTCCATAAACTTTCAAGTAACTGTTACACCAGGTCGATAAAATACGAACACAAAGTCAGATAACTAAGTCTTCAGAGGAATTACCAAAAATAATATTTAAGTACAGCACAAAGGTCTTCCAGCTTATGATAGCAAAAAGGACACGGTTTTGCACTCCTTCACTTCAGCCCAAAACTGGGGAGAACACAAAGCTACTTTCCTGCACTGTAGCCTCTCGAGCATTGCTGACCTCCTTGTACTCCTGTGTCACTCGGTTCTAGATCCCAGTGAGGTGCAGGTCTCTCACACCAAATAAGAAAATAAGATTTAGCCTGTGAATCATACCAATGGAAAACAGCACGCTAAACTTGATAAGCCAGTGTGAGCTGCTTTAACAGAGTACAAAGAAACTCAACACACATTCTATCGTAATTTTAGTTTATACTTTATAGTCATTTTAGTTTGTATTGGTATTATGCCAGTTTACCTAGATATTTTTGTGTCTTGTAGCCAGATAAGCTTGATTTTCTTTCTCCCTTTGGAGGGAAGGGGGAGGAGGGAAAGTGTTGTTTTATTCTTTTAACCAGTAATGAAAAAAAACCCTTTGTCTTTTACGCAATCTAAACCTGCCTCTTCTCTCTCTCTCCCTCCCCTCCAGTAGACTATAAGTCTGTCAATTCATCAGATTCAACAGATGAATTAAGTACCCTACCCTGTAAGTTTAAAAGCCTCTAATAACTGCTTTATTCTCTTTTGGCATGCTTGAAGAATTTTAATTAGTTCTTGTGATCTTTTTTGCGACATTCTAATACACTGGAATTTGAATGCCCTTTCCTCATTAAACCTTTCAGACGACCAAGGGAAGAGGTGCCAAGACCTCTCCATTACTTCAAGACACTGACTATATAAATATATTTATATTTTTAAAATTTTGCCTGAAAGTTAAGCCCTGAAGTCCTAACAGTTTTCAGGCAGCTCTAACAAAGCAGGTAAGATAGGAGAGTTGCATTATATGCAAGAGACCATCACGACGGTAACTAGCAGAAAGCAGGTGTGGAGGTTTGGAACACCACGCTGTAAAACAAAGACCAGAAAGCTACTGGGGGCACTCCTGCTGTTGGATCAATACATCATTACATAGCTCTCTTGCCTTACAAGCAAACAGCAAGCTTTGTTACGTCAGTTATGCTCTTGATCTGAAAGCTCTGCAATATTCCCCACTAACAGTGGTGGGGAGCAGGGGAACATATATAACATTTCCAAGATGGCTACAGTTAACATTCGCAGCTCCATACAGTGAAACTGCTCAAATACTTGATGAACTGAAGGTACACAAAAGCAACACATCTTTATGGTGTGCTCCAACAGTAGAATCACACAATTCTCTCCTGCCTTGCTTTCAGAGCAACAGCAACTCTTAGACATAAAATTCCTTGTTTTACTTTGGAAAAGCAAAACTTCCTTAAAAATGCAAAGTGTCATTATTAAAGTTTAATAAAATAAAACTAGACACTCAATTTTATTCAGCAATAACTAGTTGTTTGCTATGTCACTGTACACATTAACTGAATTACTAGAGATACATCTCACCGGACAATTATTCAAGTGGAAGCTTTCATTTAAAATATTTTTAGCATAATTTATTTCTAACAGTAATACCTCTGTATTACGAAATTTTAAAAATGCAAAGCACTTGTTTATAATTTCCTCACAGAGATTTTCACATTAGCAAGAGTTATTTTTTTCCACTTCCACAGCTGTTCAAGGTTGCTCCAAGGATTTTAAATAGGCTCTGTTTTAATTAGAGAAACTTCTACACATCAAGAACTGCAAAGGGGTTTGCATTATTATCAAATAAAATTTTGTTAGGGAGTGAACAGAATAAGCTCTGGAAAGTGTCCTAAAACCAAGTACTTTTTGCTTTCGATGGCACAAGCTGTATGCCAACAGTCACCATCTCAGAGACCACTCTACAAAATCCAATAACGAAATGTCCGGCAGAGCTGCAGCATGTATCCTTGCTATGCCAGGTCTGCTTCTGTAGTGGTATTGGTGTAGTTTGGTCTCAGGCACAACGAACACACCGCCACGATGCCAGAGAACAAGCCATAACAAGACCATCTTTGCTTGTTAACTAACGAGTTCCGATGGTCTGCATTCCAGACTCTGTCCAGAAACCTGATTCATGAGTTAAACATGGTTTCAAAACTAACATGAGAACAGAAGCTGCTCAGAGACTATACTAAGCACAGAGCATCCTCACAAGTCTTTTAAAACCAGGTCATAGCTTAGAGCGACTGGAATGAAAGGCAAACTTAAAGCACCCTTACCACTTCAAAACCCTTCCTTCCCTCTCCTCCGAGCACATGATTACATCGCAGAGGGATTAAACACTCCAGCTCCAAGTTACTGGGATATACGTCCTCGTCCAAGTATAACAATATATTTCAGCTTTATAAGGCAAAACCAAGATAACATCTGCTTATGCAGGCGTTTGTGTTGGATCCTCCCAAAGCTTCGCAGAGAGTAACCAGGCCCTCCTCCCTCCTTGCGGAGGTACCAGCCCGGGCGAAGGAGAGCCTCCACAGCGCCAGGCCTCTCATCCCGCCGGGGAATCTCCTCAAGATCCGCACCCCCTCTCCGCCTCGGGAA
>NW_010120028.1:630-19815 GCF_000699245.1 Pterocles gutturalis | reverse complement strand
GGTGAGGGGGGGGAAGGAGAGAAAAAAGGAGGAAAAAAGATCAGTATTTTAAGTTCTACTATTCAAACAAAATGAAATGCCAAAAATTAGAGGAAAAAACTCATAACTAGAAAAACTTCTTAACAGTAAGGAAAAAATCCTACTAGCAGGTGCTTGAAAAAGACAATATTAAGTTAGAAGGCATTTTAGTACATGAATGAGAGGTTGCTCTTATGAGTACCAAAAGCCAGAGTTGAATTTAAACTTTATTTAAAACAGGAAAAAGAGAACAACCACAAAAACTGCAGCTCTGACATTTGTCACTCCTGTAAGAGCTGAAGAGGAGGACACCTCCCTTCTATGAATACACAGACACGCTGTCCCCTTTCTTCCCATTAAAAGTAGTTTAGCAGCTGACATCCCTAAAGCACTTCAACTTAAATCCTTTAAAGAGGGAAGAGAAAGAGCCTGTGAGCTATGTTTTGAAAGAAAGAATGAATGGGATCAGCATCAGTTTGTCCTAAACTGAGTTTAATATACCCCTAATCTGCTAAAGCAGCTCAAAAATGCAGTTTTTCTCCCAAAAATGAGTGAAGTTTTATATTGGATTCAAGATGACACCAATTTTCAGCTGAAACAATTGTTCTTTTTTCAGAACCAGTTGGATGCAAAGCAAATTAGACTAGAGAAGTCAAGTTTTGTCCACTATAGAGAACTGAATTATTTCTATGCTCATTTATAGTGCTGACTTCAAAACAACACTTTTTTTTGTTCTCTAAATATGCATGGAAAAAACCCTCTTGTTCATCTAAACCACACTTCTAACAGTTTAGAACAACCTGCTTCTGGTTTGTGTACCTGTCTTGATCTCTTAACAGATTCTAAGATATTTTTTTTCATCAGGTCACTGGAACAACATATAAAAACCCAAAGATTCTATCCAATAGATCAAGCTATCCTGAACAGATCTTCATTTTGTTTTCAGTATACTCACAGAAAGAAATTAAGATTATGCAGAGACAATTATTAACATGCAAGACAGTGCAAACCACAGAGCAGTGCACAGAAAAAAACCAACGCTACCCAGAAGAGTAAATGAAGGTTTTAAGTAGAGCAAAATTTAGGGGAAACGGAATTCATTAACAGAAGTAGCCATTTGGCCAAGTGCTAACATCCATTAATTCAGGCAATGCACCGTTAGACTCTAAGTGACCCTAAGTGGCCATAACTCTTATCTACCCATGCAAAATAAATGATCTGAAATTTAGGGTTTATCTATCTGGCTGACTGCACCCTTGTACGTGTACTGCACACATATTTCTGCCCAGCCACTAGAAGTTATAAAAATAAACTTGTGAACAATAATAACTAAAAAAGAAGAAAGTGAAATTATCTTTGAAAGTTTGTATTCGCTATTTAAGCACAAAATTTGCATACAGAGGCCGGCAGCACACCCAAGACACTAACTTGCATGCATCCCTCATATGGCTCTTCAAAAACAGTTTGAAGTGTCACTGGATTGCAGATTGTGTCAAAAAAAAGTATTCTTCTAAGATTCTTCCCTCTTAATTAAAAACAAATAAATAAATATATTAACGACTCATTCTTTCAGTGGGCCAAACAGTCTGTTACAGAACAAAGCCAGGCCTATCAACAAACTATTCAGTCTATATCTTGACCGAACAGTGACCAACAGCAAAAGAATTTGCAAGATCTCCATATGGGATAATTAGGTAGTGACATGAATAACACAATGGCTTCAGGAGAAGAAAAAAAAGAGGCTACATAGGGAGATTAGGTTGAAGTAGATAAAGGGAAGGAAAAAACAAGCTTTTGGAATCAGCAAATAAATATAAAGAAAACAAATGAGTCAGATGCCAAGAGAGTCAAGGCAGCAAAAAAAGACCAGATGACTCTTGGAGAAAAATGCTAATGAGGGAGCTCCCACTGCTAAGAGCTTGGTATAGACCTGCACATCAGCTTCATTTCTTAACAAAATGAAAACATGCAAACTGGCACAGGACTGTTTCCAAAACTGTATTCTTGAATATGAATGGAGAATTTTGCCTCACTGTGTGTGACTGCTTTTTTAATGACTGGGTCAGTAATACCACAGCTCTTCAAACAAGTTCAGTTGTCCAATGAGATGTCAAATACATCAGTTAAGTTTCTGCTCTTATTTTCACTTTTTTCCTGGGTCCGTTGCCTTTTTGAAATGTCTTTTCAGCCTGATTTTAACTTTTACTTTTTCTTCCTCAGCTGTCATCACTTGTATTGATTTTTTTACCTTTCCCTTTTTTAGTTTGACAGGTGTGTTTAATTTTTTTCTGGTTAATACAACATGCACCTCAGTAGTCATATTGTTCCTGCTTCAATTATGTTTTGTTCTGAAGAAACAGTTACTCCCTGCTTAAGCTATTCTGCTCCCAGAATAGTAAGGTTGTATTCTCCTCCTCAGTTCTTTCTCTAAAATATTAAGAATGTTTTTTCATATTTAGTATCAAAGATGTTGCTTTTTATGTGCCCACCAACATGGAATGCAAACATTATTTCCTATGTTAACTATGGTTTCAGATACTGTTACTTCTTGAACGGACTCCCATTAGCACCCAAGCATTAAATAAGCAGTCTTATGACCTGCATACCATAAGAACGTTTGGTCTACAGAGTGCAAGCTGTGTGAGGTCTATCAGGAAAATCTATTTACCCAGCTTAGGCCATGCTTCTCCTACTTCTTATCAATGGCTTTTCAGAAACTCTGATCAGTTGACTGGGACAACTGTTTCCAGCTTCCATCTTTCCAGTAGGGCTTCTGGAGATGAACACAGGGACAAAGAAGCCTTGAGAAGTTAAGTCTTTCCTCATTAAATGATTCCAGCTCTCAACAGAAAAGAGATCCAACTTCAGTCTCTAAAAAGTTTCAAATAGTTTGCCCAACAGACAATTACCTCACTATGTTAAATAACAGTAGCAACCAACAGCAGCTGAAGTCACTAAATACTATTTTTCACTTTTTTCTAAAAAAATGAACAACTTGATCTCAGCATCAAGTAGTCATTTTTTTTTATCTAAGAAGCTTGTAACACACTCCCATTATTCAAAATTGATCTTTAAAATTTACTATGCACATGGTTCCGTCCTGCTGTCATACTTAATTTCCCCACCAATCTTGTGAATCCATTTACATAAACATTTTCCTGCTTCTTGCTTAATATTTTTCCAGCAGTGGTTGATGCAGGAGAAAAGAGAGCTGCCACTGATGGAAGAGGTGCAATAAATCTGTATCCCTCATTAGGTAAGTTAAACTTGTCAGGAAGTTGCCTCAACATTGCAGAACACCACTGCCTAATCCAGGACTGGGGTTAGCTGACTTAAGCGAAAGCTACACACAAGTATTCTTTAGTAGGAGAAACTCTCACCCTAAGAATTAAATGCAAGCCTCAGGAGTTTTCATACTTTGGAAGAAATTAAAAAACACAGCCACAAATAAAGTTTTCAAAAAAGTAATGCTAATACAAAGGCCATTTCCCTAATTTTAACAAGTCTTACTTTATTCTGTGAGCTTTCCCAGAATATAATGCACAAATTCATTTACAAGAACCCTGAAATGTAAATTCCATGGCTCTTCCTTGTCTGCAAAAAAAAAATTAACTTGATTAGAAAACCTATTAGAAACAAAGCACATCAAGGTAAACAACTTTTTCAGGCCTTGACATAACAATTGTCATTTCAAGAAAAATAAGTTTCTTTGCCACACAGACAGATTCAACACCAAACATCTTGTTAATGTCTAAATCCTACCTCCAAAATTCACAGATTGTAAGAGTATGACTAGAGAAATGACATATTGCGACCAAACAACCTTCTGAATTGAGACAAGAACTATATATTCCATATAAAATGTAGCCCTGCCATAACACCTCTCTTGCCTTTCCTATCTACAACAGAAGGTGAAAAAAGTACTTTAGTTCCCAACAACAAAGAACACAACCACATGCCAGAACTATAAAATAAAGGTTATACAGGATCTTTGCAGACATACACAATCTCCACAGATATTTTACAAAACATAAGACCCTAAATTAGGGAAATCAGTGCTGCAAATTCAGGAAAAAAACACCAATTTCTGAAAAAAACTACATTAAACTATGAAGTTACTGGTTTACTTGCCTCTTTCCTAGTCACTACTTAAAATAAAGAAAAAGCATTTGACTTTCAGAAAAAGTCTGTCTTGACATTTTTGGCATTGTGTATGTGCTGCTTTTCAGGCAACGCTGTACAAGAGATTAAGAGTACACAAATGCAAACCCAAACTCCCAGGCTACTGCTAGTTTGCGGTCGGCTCTGACCAAGGTTACTCTGCTCCCATCCATATAACAGAGGGTATTCATATCTATACATATTCGTTATGTTTCATGGCTACAGCATGTTCTAAAGCCCCAGATAAAAATGATCTATAGAAGTACACCATACTGTCATTAACAGATAATTCTCACTCTAGCATGTCTTCCACATCAGAAATGCAACTCTGTACATATCTAACAGGTAAGCACAGTATCACAAAAAGACTCTAGTAATTAGCACAAAACCATATAAACACAATACCATTTTCATTCCCAAGGAAGCAGTCTTTCAAGATATAAAACAAGTATTGGGAAGCTTCAAAAAAGAAGTGTTTTTCCCAAAATACATAATTTTAAATCTCTCCAAAGTATCAAGAATATGTTTCATAGAAAAATAATTAACATTAAAAGCACATAAATCAGCCAAAAGCTAAAGAGAGGAAATATATTTAGAACAAGTCTGAGATTTGACTTGGATTTTCCAATCTTCATAAGGCATTTAAATTTAACTCCGGGGACCAAGAAATGAAGAACAGAAAGATAATTTTATCTCTATCAGTGTTTAACATCCAACTAGTATCCAACTGCAACCTGCACATGAAGTTAACACAGCTCTCTAATTTGTATTTACTCAAAGTCACATAGCATCCTGGCACTCTCTATATAGTTCAGCAACCATGATTCACTAGTAAAATTTACCCATGGGATACGTTTGGGGTGATACCTGATTGGAGTGTTGTCATCTGCATTTCTGGTTCCAGCAGTGTCATGTTGATCCTTTTCTCAACAGTTACAATCTCTTAAAGGCCTCTCTTCATAGATAGATAGATAGATAGATAGATACAGATATGTTAAGAAGCCCCCAAAATCCAAACGAACCTCTCAACTTTACTCTCTGTCAAAACTTGGGAGAAATTCTCATCCTTATATGATGAAAACTGTGCCTACTGAGAAAACTCAGTCTTACAACATGCAGTTCTCTGCTTATTCACTACAGGCAAGTTGGAACAGCCCAGGATCAAACTACTGCTAGGAGAAAAATGAATACGCAAAGGGGAACACAAGATGTGTAGTTTGCAGAAGTAAGGTCCACCCCTTGATGCTCTGTAAGTAAAAGGGAGGGGGGAGGAAGGGGTCAGAGACACTAGAACTGGAAGTTTTTTCCCCTTTTAAAAGAGAAGGATGACGTCTTGGGTAGACTTTCAATCCCCTAAGGGGCTCTGCTGGTGAGGCAATTTCATTCCAAGGACAAGGAGACCCAGTGTTAACATAAACACGCAGACATCCTTGGCTTTGAAACAACCTGGCCAAAAACACATACATCCTGCTGATAGATCAGTCACTTTTCTTCAATCTTTACCAGTGCTTTTTCTTAATAACTGCACTATTCCCCTACCCCTATCAATTCCCCTTGCTGACCACCAAACCTGAGCTACTGTAACAAAGGACTGGAGCTTCTTCCAAACAGATGGTAGGGTCTATTTCTTAAAAACAAACAAAATACCCTTTCTCCTTCAGACTTTTCCCATTTTGGATCAGACTCTCCACTGAACCTGTCTAGAGATTAAAAAAATTAAGCCATGTTTCCCACATCCAGATGACCAAATTATTTGGAATATTGAACAAAACTTTTATAGTCAAATATTTCTTGAGTAAAAGATAAAAACAGAATTAAGTCTTTCTTCACTAGATGATTCTAGCTCCCAACAGAAAGGAAATTCAATTTCGGTCTCTAAAGAGTCTCAAGTAATTTGCCCAACAGAGATTTTAATTATCTTAACAAACTAATTCCAATGCTTCTGTCCCCAGAGCAGCTTTCCCTTATTCCCCATCTTTCCCCAAGGCTCATCATCACTTCTCATTAGGTCATCTAAGTAAGTTAACTGCATATATTTGCATCAAGCCCAAAAATATATTGAGCTGTGCAAACACATAGATCACTTTTTAGATTTAAAATCCCTTTGTAGCAACCCAGAGTCCCTCTCCTGCCACAATAGCATTCATGAGGATGAGTAATCGGGTGTGCAAAACTGCTTTTGCACTGTTTTCTTATTCCTCCAATCTTAAATAACTTCAGAGCTTCTCTAGCACTGAGATGCAAGAACTCCCCAACAGCTGGTCGACAGCTGAGAGAAGAGCATGGCAGGTTTTAGCAACATTATCTTCCTTCCCCCACACAAACACATCTGGGGCTTCAAAGGGGGCAGCAGAAACTAATTCAGCAGCTTTAAACAATACAGGAAAATCCCTTACAGTGATGATACTGTAGTATTTATCCAATTTCCATACTCCTTACATCAGTAGCGTGTTGTAAAAGGACAAGAATGAGCTCCTTTAGGCTTCTCTCATATTTAAGTGCCACCTATGCAGTCCTGGATTCGCAGCCAGACTAGGCAAAAATTGCAGCCTTAAGTGTTCATTCTTGCGGTGCAATCCTTATGGAAAGGAACTGCAGTCGTGCACTGTATCTCGAAAATTTAGAGACACTGGTGACAGAAATAAGTCACCTACCCTGAATATCCATATTATAAATAAAGGAAAACATAAATTTTCAGCAGAATGCATGCTTATTTTTGTGGTGATACGTGGAAATATAAGAGGAAGCAGTATGAGCAAAGTGGAAAAGGAATCTTTCCTACAGTGTCCAGGAACTCCCTGAAGTATGTACACGTGAACAGTCAGTGACCGTGAATAGATGCATGAAATTTAAAGCATTAACCAGGATGTTACTTATTTGACCAGCAGGGAAGATGAAGATGAAGACTGCACCACTGAATGTCTTCAGACAGAGATTCCTTTATTATACTTTGTCATAATGTATTGATTGTGGCAGAGGGAGAGTTAGAGCCTGCAGAAGTGGCTGACAGTATCCCAATATAAATGAATTATAGAAAACCTGAAATTTTGATGAGGAAAGCCACACATCACAGAAGTAGGCTATCACCCAAAGCTAGGATTCAGTTTGCTAAGCACTAGCAGCAGTTGACTATTGTGAAATGGTGCAATCTTTCTTTTGTGAAGCAGCCACTCGCTGTTTAAGTAGAACAGACTGAGAATCCTGCCGAATGGCATTCTCCCTTTAAAGAACCAGACTTCCTTTCCCAGTTAACTACCCTTAACACTTCAAACAGCAAAACCAGCAACAGAAGTCCTTACACAGACGAAACAGCTGCCCAGATCTGGGCCTGACTTGTTTAGCAAGCAGTTTAAATTCATGAAAAAGGCATGTTTTTAAAATAGCTATCAAATTATATGTCTAACATTGATCCATCAGCCCTGAACCTTGAAGCCTCAAAGGTGAACTGAAATAAGAGAGAAACTGGAAAGGAGAAACAGAAAGGATAGGAATATTACAAACCAGTGATTGGAGAAGGGCATTATAAACTTGTTAAATTGATCAGGAACAAACAAAAACTGTGTTGAGAGCTAACTTGTTAAAGACACCACATTAAAGCTGCCTTTGGCATTACGCCTTCCAGCTCAACTATTCGCCCATCACTATTTAAAACTTTGTTTTAAATATTTCAAGAGATTACCACTTCTCAGCTGTTTAGTAACTCCCATCAGTAACAGGCTAGTCATTTCTACCATGCTCTGAATCTCATATGTCTACCAGAAACTTTCAGACAGCATGCTAAATTTATAGTCTCCTGGGACATAAAGTCTCTTAACACAAATCTATCCAAGACAGACTGGTTGTTTTTATTCTAACAACCATTCCCCTTACACACAAGAAAAAAACAGTACGCTTCATTGGAATGTGTGTGAAGGACAGATCAGAGAAAACTATATATTTCCTGTCTTGTTCGTTTTGTTACAATACAGACTTAATCTTCTTCACATGTAAATTCTAGATGAGGTGGTAACTGCCACTTGGTAATTAAATGTAACTTTGAGTCACACTATTCCAGAAGTCAGATATACACTAGAACAAAAAAAATCCCAAAAAACCTAAGAAAATAATTTCAGAATAGTCCTGTCCTGTCTCTTTAAAACCCTTTTTCAGGAATAATATACCAGCCTTGTTGATAAGCAAACACCCCTAACTTCTTAAATGAGTTCACAAGTCACAATATTCACTTTTTAAAAGGACAGTTTATGACATGTTTTGAAGAAAACATTATCAATGTTTTTAAAGTCACAGGAGCAAGAAGACAGCTATAAAAATCTGCAAAAACACCATAATAAGTTATATCTGAAATAAATCCTGAATTTAACTGCACTCGATGTAATGACAATCCAGGGCAGGAATGGGAAAGAAGAGGAGGGAGACAGGAACATGTAACCTAACAAAAGAGTTATAGCAGCCATTACCTACACAATTCTTTAAAATAAAACCAGGTGCCCTAATAAATATTTAAAATATTACTCCTGTCTTTTAACAGTAAACAGGCACAGGCACATAGGCACTAAATTAGCTCCTTCGAACCATTTAACAAGTCCAACTCTGTAATTTTTAATTGAGTATAATCACCAACAGCTTATGTGGCACCAATTAATCCCATACTTTGTACCGCACTCTGTCTTTACAGTAACAGGAGTGCCTCCTGATATCTAAAGCACACGCCTGCTATATGACTTCAAGTCATACTGAAATTCCACACATTCCAACTAGTCTCTTTCCCCCCAATACATATATGTAGTCCTTTGTAGAAGTCAAGCATCCCAGATCAAGTAAACCCCAAAAACCAGCAAGCTGATACAAGTCTTGTCCAAACCTGTAATCATAAAATGCAACAGTTCACTCAAAAGAATGTTACCTCACCATAAACAAGCTGACAGTGAGAAGAAACCAGGATGGTCATAGGCTTCTAACAACATTTTTCATGACTTCTGGACAAAAATAACTATGAATTCATCTGTTGAAAATGGGTCAAGAGAAGCTAGTGGAGCAATTATCATAATTTCAAATGAAAGTTAAACAGAAGGACAATTTTAATCAGTTATCAAACTGCATAAGATTTGTGCATACATCACCAATTTTTTCTCATTCATCAGGACCTTGCCCTAACCTTGCCCTAAGGTTGAGAAAAGTTAACTTGGCATCCTAGTACAGGTGATTGAGAAAAATCAAGATACACTTAAGAGCTTCAGATGACTCTAATGACTTTCTTTTGGCTTGTGGGGCAACAAATGAGTCAGCTGCAGGTAGTCGCTCATAGTTAAACTTGAGACCTTGATGAACATGGGTAAAAAAGGAGAAGGAATGTGAATTTTGGGTGGAAAATTCACTGTGAAGCACAAACACAAATTAAATAACTACACCTTAAATGTTCCATTAACTTTAATGTCTGAATAGAACCTAATAACTATGTCAAAATATTTTACTAACACCTTACCACATTGAGGTTTCCTTCCACTGAAGTGACAAGAAGTTGTTTCCTATCTGTTATGTTCCAATACTTCACACATATCCTTAATAGCTTTTATTGCATTTTAATTTACTGTAACTTAATAACTATTCAGACAAGATGTTTAAGGTCTTTACACCCATGTATCAAGGTGTACCTATCCTCCACACACCTACAAGGATACTGTGTAGCTGTGACAAGGGAGAAGGATATGAAGAGGAGTCTGGGTCTGAAACAAAACAAAATCAACACGAAAACCCTCAGAAACCGTCTCTTGCTGCTCTTCAGTTCTCCAAGAGCAGAAATAAAACAGGAATCTGCTGTCCTAGAACATATGGCAGCATGTGCATACAGGACTGCACTCCCAGTTCTCTCATGGGATACATAATTCCATGATGTTTCACATGCCAAAGAAATTTCTATTTTAATTCAGCTAATAGTTTATGTTCCAGAACCACTGCCTGAAGTAACAAATTCAGTACAAATCATGTAACATTTTTCTACAGACATCTACAGATAAACAAAGACTTCTGTAAACAGAAGTTACACAAAGGGTTAACCTGTTAGAAACGCTCAGCATAAGTAGTTCCTTCAGCTGTGAGTCAGCAATGCCTGTCTAGAACTGCAAACAGGAGACCCTTGGACACAGATAGGCAGCTTCCAGCAAGTCTCTTATTTACCGTCTCCTCCCCTCCCGCCCCACTCAGCTTGAATCTTCCTCATACCTTGTGTTTGGCAAGTTGTCACAGAAGCAGTTGCACTGCACCAGATATGCTTATACAACCACTTTGGATTGCTCAAATATTTAAGCAGATTGCCATCTCAACTGACAGATCATCTCTAAAGCTTTTTTTAAGATGTTTGAAGCCAAAGGCACAACAACAAAGATACACCATATTAAAAAAGGAGCTTTAACAAGCTCAACAGCTTTCAACAGCTGTGCAACCTCTACCCCAAGATAACTGAAAAAGTTCCCATTTGACGGAACAAGTTTATCAATTCAAAATGCAACAACTATGTTTCTCAACAGCTCACTAAGCCAAGTCTCCTTTTATGCTGTGACAATTTGCAGATAACAGTATTTCAGCAGCACTTTTCTGTCCCACAATACTTTAATGAATGTACACACAACACAAAAACACGCTGCAGCCTAGGAGAAAAGAGCATTGTATACCTCTGAAGATAAGCAATATTCAGGTAGTCTAGATCAGGGACTTTGGACTTTATGCCTTGTCTGAAGAGCTGCACCTCTAGCAGTAAAATTCCCACTATTGTGCTGAGCCCTGATAAAGAATCAGCTTCCACCTAATGAGTCACTTCCGGGAATATCCTGATTTTCTTTGGCCAAAGGTATGTGCAGAGGTGTTCCTTTTCAAATACTATTTAAACACAACTCTTTTACCTGTTCCAGTCAAGCAGTTTTGCAGCCCACAATGATACAGCTTCAAATAACATTATTCTGATAGAGGAAAACCATCTATTTCTGTAAAATATTCACAAGATATCAATTTTTAAACCTACACAAACAACTGAATCATATAAAGACTCTTTCAGTTTCTTAATAGAATATTCTTTCCTCTGACCATAACAAATGCTGTTGTGTCCTGCTTTTGTCCATTCATAGTGCTGGTACAAGTTTCATTTTCCTAAAAAAAGCACTCTTACCCATTCCCAACATTAGCATCCGTTTTCCTCGGGCATCAATAAACTGCTTCTCCCCAATTCAGGGCCCTTAATCATGTCTTATTCACTGAAAAGAGAAAACTCTGCCTCCAGTAAACTCACAATGTAACCTCCAGGTGGTCAGCTCTCAGGTTTTGGAAGCAAAGGCTCATATGCTTTTCCCATGCTGCCTTCAAGCCCTCTACCACCTTCAAAACTACCTCAGTTACATTTCATTGGAAATCTCTCCTTCATAACTATAAAATGCTAAAAGGCTAAAAAAGTCTGCCACTAATTGAGATATGTCTACCATGCTAATACTCCTTTTTTTTCCTTGTTATATACCGCCACCATGTTTATCTCATACTTGGAGCACTGCAAACATCAAGGATTAGAAGTTTTTTGTCCTGTTTTCACAGTTTCTAGCTTCTCCATTTTTAAGGCCTGTAAACATGACCGTAATAACATAATGATGGTACAATGTATATGAATGAAGAAACTCTTTTTATCCTCTTAAAAAACAGTATTTTGAGTTGAAGTTAATTAATTCTTCCAACTAGAAAAACACTGATACACTGTTCAGAGAAGGGTATGCTGCGTTTCTGGAGGTGAAGAACCAGGCACATCAAGTGAGGTATCCCTCCAATCCAAATTGCTGTCCTGCAGTTCACATATTCCGAATCACGTTACCATAAACATTATGTTTTGGCTATAAAGCCACTCCAAAGCTCCCCAGCACTTCCAATATGCTCTATGTCATGCACATAATCCCACATATAATGCCCAAGCCTATAAGGCACCTAGGACTCAACCATGGTCAAATCCATAGTATCTTGCAGGTAAAGCTGATAGCAAGAATTCAGACTCTAGCAAGACCTTCATATTGCCAAGAGCCACCAACATATACCACCAATATATACCCCAGAGGACGGAGTAAAGGGAGATCACCAAGAGGAATTCACAAACAGAAGTCACCAGTTATCAAATGGTTTCATCTGTCAGTCACAGGACAGAGCTGAACGTGTAAAGGCTTTCACGGCAGTCTAGTGATCCTGAGCTTCAGACAGTTCACATTCTTCCAAAACCAGGAATTCTGGTCACCAAGTGACCCTGTATTTTGCCACTCCACTGTCATTCACCAAACAGTCAAGAGGGATTCATACCACAGTTGTCCAAAAGCTACGCGCAGCTCAAGAAACAGAGGCAGGTCATTTTCACTCTAGGATTAGAAGACCTACTGGGATATTTAATTTTTAACTCTAGGTCTTGTTCCTCCTCCTAACAAGTCTGACAGAACTTTTCAAACATTTGCAGTAAGAAAGTTAGTCACCCTTGGTAAGCACAGATCAAGGTGGCAAAGAATAGATCTATAGACAGCTATAGTCTGAAGATGAGCAAACACTTCCTTTGACTGACTATCTCAGCTCTGCACAACATCTAGTCATCACAAAGCACATGGAAGTTGTTTCTGGTGTTTATCTAAAACAATAATCCAAACCATTTATCACTGAAGCATTCTGGAACTTCCTCAGCCAGTAACATCAATCCTTCCCATCAAACAACATCAATCAGTTTCGGCAACTCTAGATAATTAGTTCTTCATACAAATCAAACATTGTAAGAAGTAATAAGAAGCAGCCCTGTCATCAGAACATACACCATGATGACAACACCACAGGTACTTCCTTGGAGAGGACTTACGACATAGACATGAGCGCACTGTACCACTTACCATTCTTCCTTTCACTGAGTGGAGGAAGGTTGGGGTTTCGGCCATGATGGAGGTTGAGGGTCAGCTCGGGCTGCAAGGAGAGCTCCTGCAGCTCATTGGCAACAGCTTCACTCTGAGGGCTGGGGGCCGCCGAAAGTGACACCAGCACCGGTTCATCATCATTTTCGCCAGCCCCTCCTCCGTCCAGCCCATTTCCAGCAATGACGGAAGGGGGCAGGCACACCACACCGGAGAAATCCACTTTGGCTTTCGTGATGGCAACCTGCAAAGCAAACCAAAAAAAAAAAACAAAAACCAAACCCATAAATCTCACATGAGAGTCATAACCCATATGTCCAGTTCATCATGGCATCTCCTATTCCAGAGAAACATATTCTTTAGCACAGTGTTTATATTATCATCATCAATTCAAATCCAACTAGTGATTGAAACTTGCTAAACTCAGCAGTTTATAAACTTGCATAAACCTCCAACAGCATCACTGCAGAAACTACTGATGAAACTACAGGTTATTATAATTTTATTAAAAAGTATGAGAACATTCTCAAATTTTGGTACTTTAGAAACCCAATCTTGAGAAGACTAGAACTGTAATCACAATAGATGGAGTTCCTCCAGTGAAGTCAGACAATCTAGAACCTTGCTGAACTTGATTGCTGTCCTTTTGCACCAACAATGGCGTTTTAATGGGACAACTATCAATTTGAAATCCAGTCAGGTAAAGTAATCCTTACCTGGAAGGACAGCTGAGTACAACAAATGAGGATTTTCAAATAAAATCATTTGCATTTTAAAAAAATTATTCTCTTGCCCTGTTCTCTCTTCCACATTCACTAACAGTGAAAATGAATGCAAGAAAAATGTTCCACATAAACAAAAAAGCTTTCCTGTCTAAAACCTCAGCTACAGTAACTGAAATGTGCAACACATAAAGGACTTTAACAAAATAAGCAGTTTTTAAATTTTTCATGACATTTCAGTAATTCTTTAAATAAGTACTTAAAAGCCACCACTATGTTAAAATTACAATTCTTTTATGTTCAGTAATTTAAACAGAAACAAACCAGCTGGAAGTCTCCTGTGAAATGGTTACTGTGCCAACATTTAAACAGTAACGGACATTATACAAGGGCAATCATATTCAGTTTTGATTAATGAAGATGGAAGTCTCCTGCTTCCTCGTATGCTGCTGCTTCAACTGGTCTAAACTCAAAAGACTACCAGTACATAACTCTGCTGCACTGTAGTAATTTATTAAGTAAAAGGTATTTCCAGAGGCTAACCTTCAGCTTCAAAAAGATTCAGGTAAAGTAAGCTGCGAAGAAGCACAGTAAAAACTACCAGGATAATCCTCCAGAAATCAATTAGAAAGTGTAAACTTGGAGCAACGTTTTTAACAACACAGTTTTTTAGTAAGTATTCCTCACTTAACACTCATAATTAACCTGAATGAGTGTGACAACATTCAACATGTTAATAGCTGATAAAGTAGCTGAAATGGCCATTTTCCCCACTTCCATTTCAGTTTCCTACTTCAGCTGATGAGTAATGTTTGCTCTGCAATACCCAGAACAAAGTTCTAAGTGGTAGGTGGTAGTGCATTTGTTTCAAAGATTTGTTCAGTGTATATCTAAGGCAACAATAAGAATTACTGGTAAGAAATACATTCTATTTCATCCGTCTTGTCACACATTCATTCCCAGGACCCAATAACATGATCTGAAGAGATGCAAGGAAAAGAAGGGTAGCGGAAAAAAGAAAACAATAAAACCCACCAACCGAATCTGGTGCTTGCTACAATGAAACAAATGAGACTGAGCCAGACCTTACTGCCATATGAAGTATTTGCTTTTACTTCAGTTACAATTGGGCTAGAAAGTGCCTACCCCCTCCTTAATATATTTCCTGTCCAAAGCAAACATCGCTCATATCCACTGGAGAGCAAATTGTAACAGCAATGTTCAAAGAGAAAAAATTGGGATTGCACTCTTCTCTTTACAATGGATACAGAAAGGAAACTCACACCCTTAAAACACAGACTTAGAGTAACATATTTTGGTAAACTATAACAATCCTTGCAAAGGCTGGAAAGAGTTAAATCATGACCAATATAATTGGCCTCAGGCCCTGTCCCTGTAGGATAGGAGGCCTCTGGAAAGGGGCTGAAAGGAAGAGCAATTGCTCAGTTAGGAGGCTGGTAAGGACTGCTGTGGCTGTCTTAGAGGAGCCAAAGCCAAATTGCTTTATTGAAGGAGATGTGCAGGAGACATTACACTTTGCCTAGTACCACATGATAGTTAGGTCAGATCACACAGGAGCACAAGTGTAGCCTGGCCTGAATCCACAAATAGGTGATAGATATATCTAACATCCACCCAGCAAGGCCTTGGAATGGCAGGAGATTCAACCGTCCCTCTTCAGTCTACCCTAGAAAAGAAGGAGTGTTCCCTCCTCTTCTCAAATGGGGAAAAAAAGCTTGACATGTCTCAAATACCTAAGATCTGCTTCAACTAGGTAAACAGGAAATGTACTTAGGAACTTCTGCCATACTGGATTTTCTTTTAAACAGGAATTTGTAACCTGCATAAACTAGGAAAACGACATTTCAAACACCGTTTTAAGAAGTGTGGTAGAACAGAATCTATCTCCCTCATCTAGACATACTCAATTAGCCAGTCCACTGAGACTATATCCTTTACGTAAAAGCACATTACCAAGCTACAGTAAAAGCAGTCTAGACTAGCCAGCTACAGCACAGAGCAGAGAAAGAGATCTGTGCTCACACACCAGTTTGCTGTGTAACTCTGAGCAACACCATACCAAGTGGTATTCATTGGTACTTTAATTATAAACCAGAGTTTCTCCAGTAAATTGTTCAATGTAACTTCAGCAAAGTGGCTGGATTATCACTAGATCTGCGGGTTTCCTAACTCACGTAGAAGACAACACAGCTGGAAGGTATCTTCTTCTTAATCCTAGCTGGCATGTCATTCAAGTTTGTCCCACATCAGAGGTACCACAGCTTATACAAACCTTGCCTTGACATTCATTCTTGCCCTACCACTATGTCCTGCATTGTGCCAGCAGTGCTGCTTGTGTAGCCACACTGCGAACTGTATCAGAAAGCTGATGCAGCTGAAATGCATTTTTTCCTAGGTTATTGTTCAGCTGAATCAGTTCCCCCGTACAAGCCACAGTTGAACCAGCACAGTACAGGGGGACCCTTCCGCAAAAAGCAAAAAAATCCCATTCTGACTCTATGCATCTCAAACAGCCTGGACAACAATTCTGTTATTCCAAGTAGGGTAGCAGCTCAAATTAAACTAAACTGGGATGAACCACTAGACGCCTTCTCCTTCCTCCACATCCCCCTCCCATTTTATGCCAGCACAAGAATCTGTGTGACACATGACAAACCAATGAGAAAAGTGACCCAGGTGTAAAAGCTAGTTTTCTGGTTTACTCCAGCTAAATCAGGTCCCCAGTGCAGTTTGCAGTGCAGCCACACCAATGCTTGTGCTAGCACAACACAGGGGAGACGACCTGCTTACACCATTAGTACATCCAAACATCTAGCCACTACTTTTTTTGCACAGCAATATCAAGTCTTAGTATGCAACATATCTCCACTTAAAAAAAAAAAAAAATGCATCCAGTCCACAAGACTACAGTGAAAGCTATAATTGGGTGAGTTTGATTTTAATGTTTTCAATTAAAAGTCTGATGAGGACATAGAGGGATTTGGAAGATGCTTTAAGGATTTATAATCATCCATGCTGCATCATTTTGAAGTCCTGTGAAAGGCATGGAATCCTTTTCTGTAACCAACAGTAAGGCTGTTTTTAGCCTTCCCAGACAGCTATACCACTCTATAACTGTCATTGTAAAATGATCAATCAGTTAGTCACACACACTAATATTTAGAACCTAATTAAAACTTTAAAATGTTTGTTTTCCCGTAATTTCTGAACAGACTAGAAACTTTCCCATAAAGAAATGTGCCATACCATGATCCTTAAGTGAGTCATCCAGAAGCTGATGGACAGTCCTAAGACCAAGTATTTCTTACCCCCAACAATGGTTTCAGGGTGAGTGCCCTCAAGGGTTTTTATCTGTTGCCTAACCAGACAAAAGCTTTCTGTTATGGCATTTTTCTACTTTTGGGCTAGCTGCTTTTGGGACAAGAGTGGCTGTGATCACACAGATGTTCTACAGCAGCAACATCAGCTTAAGCAACCCTCAAGTCCTCCACTGTCCAGCTGCTCATTTCTGTCCCTACACTGCCCCTTCTTCAACTGGGGAATTGATTTAGCTGAAAACCAGGCATGTTTTTTGGATATTCAGCAAAATCATTTCCCCAGTCTAGTCCATGGCAAACTACACAGCTGTGTCACCATAATGCAGGGGCAACAGTGATCTCTCCCAGGAGCCAGGAGTGCTCAAATTATGTTGCTATAAAGCACAAAACCACTGCCTCAACAGTACAAGCAGGGACGATAGCCCTAGGGAGAAGATGGAGCTGCTTGAAAGAAATATTACACACTGCTCCTAAATATATAAATAATCTTTATCCTTTTCTGACTTTTGGAGACATCTAACAAACTTCAATTTCAAAGACAAACATGGTGGAGTCAATTTTGTTTAAGCTGTAAGATTAAGAACCATAGCTAATAACAGTTTTTGGAAGAAGATGATCTTTATCCAACCTGCAAACTACAAATACTAAATTGCTCTGCAACTTCTAGATGGTAGCTTTTCAGACGCATTCTCCCGCCACCCCAACACCATATCACACCAAACACACAGTACATCTCATTAGCTTACTCCTTGGTGAAAAAAGTATACTACTTTGCATGTGCCATACTACTCATAGAAACTTCTCATAAAGTTGCTTGTCCAGAATCACTGAAGGATAGCTCAAAACCCAAGAGCTGAAAGGGAAACAAAATAGAGACACATGCAGCACTGAAACCTGCCTGACACACAGTAAGCTCGTTCATGGAGCCAAGTGAAAAGAAACCTGTGAGGGGGAGAAGTCATCAGGATCAGTTTCCCGCCATTTCAGCTCCATTAATGATCCCATCATAATGCCAGAAAAGCACCAATATGGGCATGAGGAAGCAACAAAGGCATGCATCCAAGACTGTCCCTTTCAGAAAGAGCTAGCCTAGATCAACTCACCTGTACCATAAGACCACATCCTCTTGTTAGACACTTAAACTGGCATTGCCAACAAAAGGAACAGTCCAGCCTGCTCATTCCGCACCTCCTGTGGGCCAGCACAGGCCAAAGCAGATCAGGGAACTAGTATGTGTTAAATTTGACTTGGCCACAAACAAACTCATCAGTTTTAATCTGCATCAGTTCCTGATCTGGCTTGCCATCCAGACACAAAATAACTTGGATTAGGATGAGGGAGAATGAGGCACAAGGAATTAAAAAAGAAACGAGGATGGCTACTTTTGGTAGCAGTGTCACCTTAAGGTGTTGTTACATAGTTTAATCATCCAACATTCATGCATCAGACTTCTCTCGATTTTGGCAATATTCACATACTCATGGCATAATCAAGATCTTGACAGTGGGTATTTAAATGACCTAAAGAACAGTACTACCTTCCCTAACGTGAAAACTCAATAACCAGAGTAAAACATATGAAACAAAAAGGTGGAAGTAAGGACAGGTAGCCTGGGGACAATACAGTGACACTGTCCGTGAAGCCAGAGATCAGGTTAAGAAAGCTAAAGCCCTAACAGAATTAAATATGGCCAAGGACATTAAGGGAAAATGTGGGCCCCCTCTGGAAGAAACCGGGAAACCTGGTGACCCAGGATGTAGAGAAGGTTGAGGTACTTAACAAGTTCTTCACCTCAGTCTTCACTGGCAAGAGCTCAAGCCACACTGCCCAAGTTGCAGAAGGCAAAGGCAGGGACTGGGAGAAGGAAGAACCACCAGCTGTAGGAGAAGATCAGGTTTGAGACCATCTAAAGAACCTGAAGGTGCACAAGTCCATGGGACCCGATGAGATACATCCGCAGGTCCTGAGGGAACTAGCAGATGAAGTAGCCAAGCCATAATCTATCGTATTTTGATAAGTCGTGGCACTCTCGTGAAGTTT
>NW_010120028.1:0-223 GCF_000699245.1 Pterocles gutturalis | reverse complement strand
ACCGGTGACAAGTGGTGTTCCGCAGGGGTCGGTACTGGGACCAGTGTTGTTTAACATCTTTGTTGGAGACATGGACAGTGGGATGGAATGCACCCTCAGCAAGTTTGCCAATGACACCAAGCTGTGTGGTGGACACGCTGGAGGGAAGGGATGCCATCCAGAGGGACCTGGACAGGCTTGAGAGCTGGGCACACACAAACCTCACGAAATTTAACAAGGCCAA
>NW_010120027.1:0-14531 GCF_000699245.1 Pterocles gutturalis | reverse complement strand
TCCATGGGACTCATAAAACAGATACATGAACACATGTGTGAATCAGAGCTCTTAAAACCTTGAGGTTATTGAAAAGTCAGAAAGGGTAAGAAGCTGAACTTAAAGCACACAGCTGAAGCTTGAAGTAGGAATCTAGGTATGCTGGAAGATGATTCTTGACTGTGTCCTTATTTTCAGGTTGCACCTGGGAATTTGGGGCCATGGTTAATTACATCAAGAAGACCTACCCTCAGACCCAGCTGGTTGTTGTGGGCTTCAGCCTGGGCGGAAACATTGTGTGCAAATACCTGGGAGAGAGCCAGGCCAACCAGGAGCGAGTCCTGTGCTGTGTCAGCGTGTGCCAGGGGTACAGTGCACTCAGGTAGGTCTGGAGACTTCTCTGTGCTGGTCCCTTCTGGGGGTGCAGGATGGGGCAGACCTTTGGCAGGGTGCATGTGAAAGAGCAAAGTGAAGAGCATGTTGCTTGTCTTGCGTTGAACTGGTCTGACAGACTGCAGTGTGTGGGATGGTACCCTCCTGAAGGAGCAGCCAAAGCTTTGTTGATTTGGCAGCACAAATAAGCTTTCTGTTGATAATGCAAATAAGTTTTCTGTACCTGCTGGCAGCTTGTGGTCTGCGCATGTGAGCTGGTCTAACTCTGTCTCGTTGCTACAGCATCCTAGGAGGAGGCATTCCCCACTCAGTCCTGGTATAATTAACCAGGCAGGCTGGGCAGCGTGACAGACTGCTGAGGTGATGCCAGGTTTGCAAGCAATAGTTTACACTTTCTCATCATTCTGAGAAGTATCTCTTGGTTCATAATAGCTTTTCTGGCTTCAGTGTGCAGTTTCATCTGGCAGCTCTTACACAGGGAGACTTGAAAGAGATGCACAGCTCATACGCTGTCAGTCCGTGCTCCCTCCTTAGTGTGTCACTGAAGCAGTGCTGTGGGCTGATGAGGAGATGGGGAGGCACTTGCAACCATGCTATACAGTTTGGAAGGTGGGGAGGAAAAGGCTTAGCCCTAAAGTCTGCCTAAAATGTTAACCTGTGGTTCCCCACCTGGAAGCCAAGGCTGTAGCACTTCACAAGAGCTGTAATGGCTCCACCTAGTGCTAACACTGCCATTTACTGATGGCGGATCTGGGTAAGCACTACAACTTGAAAACTGGTGGCTCAACTAATGTGCTTACAGTTAATGAAGATTAAAACAGTGTAACTGGATAACCTACTGCTTTCAGTTTTTACTGTCTGTTCATATGGACAACTGTCAGTAATATTCCAGCATATTTAATCCTTTTGGAGATCAGATGTGACTACTCCTAAAAGTGTGTATAATCTACTACTAGGTCCCAATGAGTTCACACCCTTAAAACGTAATAGATGCTTTCAGGATCAGTTTTTCTGTTTTGTTTCGAGGAAAATGTTCTTGGTCGTCTTGGTTCTGGCGTGGAGCACAGAGTATCCTTTTGAAGCCAGCTCCTCAACTGCAGCCATCAGACAGGGTTTGCAAGGATCACACCTGGCTGTGGTCCACTTGGTTCATGTTCTGCAGTTATGTAATATTGTATTTCTGGTCTAGAATGCTGTTGCGAGTAATGCTGTTCCCTAAGCCGATTTCTGCAGTAGTATGTCATGATGTGCTAGTAGAATAGCAGGGCAAGGACAACCTGTTAATCCATTTGGATATTCATGTGGAAAAATAACAGCTGCTTGTCTGAGTTTAATGCAAGTCTTCTGTGGGCTCTGTGGATTACAGAGCCCTTGACTCCACCTGCTGGGTGAACATCCTCGAGCAAATCTCCAGTCCCAAAACATCTGCTATGTGTTACTGGGCAATCTGCAGCAAGGCTTTTCAGATCTTGTCTCCCTACCCAATATCTGCTTCTGCTTTAAATGCTAATTAGCTGAAGAGCTAGGGGAAAAGCAACATCAGTAAATATTTACTAAGCAAAAGACAGGATAGAGAGAGCCTTGTGCCCCTGTTATAGAAGCAAGAGGGAGGAGGTACAAAGAACCTCTAGCTGGAATGGTTAAGCCTTAGCCTTCCTGGGCTTGGTCTGGTGGGTTAAAATAACTGGCCTCATACCTCTGGGCTATGTGGAAGTAGATTACCCAGATAAACATGGCCAGTTAGTTTACAATATAACTTTATTTTTTTTTTACTAGCTTGTACAGCCTTTATTCCCCAAATAACTTTAGGAAGTGAAGGAAGAAAAAGTGGTAGCAAGCAATGTGAACCAGGGATCTGAAATATGAAAGCCTTCCCAGAGCATTAAGCACAAGTCCCATCAATGGACATAATAAAGTAGCAGTAGTAGGATCTGCCAGAAGAATGAGGCTCTCAGTTTAATGAATTAACACAGTCTGGGGAATTTGTTCCCTGAGGCTAAATGGGGACACATCTCCTTATTCCTTAATCTCTGCCTGCACAGGCTTGATTCTGGTTCTTGATCTTGTGGAATGCGTCTTCACCATAGCTACAGGCTGTGGGGAGAGACCTCAGCTTTGAAACTCATGCTGTCCTCAAGATACCAGAAGCTGCCTTTTTTCATTGTTTGCAGCTCTTCAAATTAGAAGTACTACTGTACACTGCAGGAACTGCAGGGAAATGTAGTAGCTTTACCTTCAAACATTTTATAATAACTGAATAGATTTGCTTGGAAAATCTTTTGTGAAAAAAGAAATGTGCATTTTCCAGTCTTTCTTCCTTCCCCTGCCCTGGCATGAATGTGGTTCGTATAGTCTGGCTAGACAAAAAGATATGGAAGATTTATCCATGCACCAGCATGGCTTACTACAAGAAAACATAGCTTGCTTTTGCTCTGGTAGGTTGGGTGGTCATGCTAAATCCACTGTAGTTCTCATGGCATGTTAATGTTTAAATGATAGGAGTACTTCAGTAGCTGAAACTACTCCCAGCATTCTTAGGTTGCTCAGTAAATGATAGTGTGTTTCCTCAGTAACAGCAAACCCTGCGAAGAGTAAAGCTATAACCTGCCCGTGACCCTGTATAGCAAAGGAGTGCTGGTGTCTGGCAGACCTCACACAAGTCTGGATGACTTTAATTCTGTTTTAACAACAGATAAGCTGTGAAGTGCTATTCTGCCTTGAGAATAGGTAAAGACTTCAACACATATGCCACTTGCAGCTGCAACTAGGATTTATTCCTACAGCTCCTGCCAATGAAGCTGAAACAATAATAGTGTGTGTACACATTGGAAACATCTGCACAAACCACTTCCTCTGCAGAGCTAATACACGCAATAGACAACACTTTGTTCAGTAACAGGTTTTAGTCCTTTCCTTGGTAGTCCCATTAAGTAAATTACATTCACCTTATGCAAAAGGATACTAAAATCCTCTTGTCAGTATTGCAGATCTTGATTGATGGCTCTTAAATGCTCTGATCAAAACTACTAATTGCATTGTGCAAAATGAGACTGCAGATTTGTTTTCTGATACTAGCAAACTTGATCAAAGTGGAAGCCATTTCCTGGAAAAGGTTAAGCTGTGGCAGGGAAAGCCTGGAGATTTGTTTACGCAGCCTCTAGGCTGCCATAAGGTGTTAGTGTATTAATCTGATCTTTCAACATCTCCATTAACAGCTTTGATTGTTCCACACTGTGTTTTCTCTAGGGCACAGGAAACCTTCATGCAGTGGGATCAATGTAGAAGATTTTACAACTTCCTCATGGCAGACAACATGAAGAAGATCATCCTTTCTCACAGGTACTGCAGTAAATCAGTTACACCGATAGTATTGGTTGGGTCAATTACTGTATTGAATTTGTCTTCTCAGTCCTTTAAACCAGGACTTCTGAAAGATTCTGCACCAGTTCCTTGCTTGGTGGTCTGTATATACTGTAAAATATACAAATAAGCTTTGGTGATCTTGTTAGAAGAAAGCAGGCTTTGTTGTCTTTTTGCCTTCTGAGAAAACTTAATGAATAAACAAGATGTGCACAGGAAAACATTGCAGTTAAACTTGAAAGTGGAGTACTCTGCATCTGTTTCACTTCTAGCCAAAGAATTCCCTATTCAAGGAGCCTCTTGTTGTGCCACCTACCTGAGGTAGGAGTAATCTTCCAGATCTGCTGTATGGGGCAGCTGCTTATCAAATAAGCAAATAGTCAAACCGTAGCTCTGGCTTCTAGCTGTTCCTCTAGAAGGAGTGTGTAGCTAGCAAAACACTTAGTGTTGCTCTTCCTGGAGTGCAAGTGTATTTGTAGGATCCCCATGCTGTTGTTGTGATCAATGGCTCTTGTATGTCAAAGGAGTGTGTATGTTAAACAGGTGACATGCTCAATGTTGTTGTTTCCTCCATCAAAAGTTCTCTGGATAGTACTTTCTAGGGCAGTAAATGTATAAGTACCTTGTCTGTGTGTATTTGAAGTTGCTTGACTTAAGGGGAAAAGGAGGGGAATGTCTGACCCATTCCAGTTAAGAGCATGTGTCACTTGCAGACTTTTTGTTCATTGTTTACACTCCTGTGCAGTATGAAACACTTGTAGAAAGAATTAGGGCAGCTGACATGTAGGATGATCCACATAATTTCTTTCAGATTGGCAAATATTTAGACAACTTGGCCAAATTTAACATGTGAACTTGGGTAAGCCCCCATTAAAAGGTACTTAAATTCATAACCCAGAGAAAGACAGTGCTGGCTTGAAGGCAAGTCTGTTAAACTTTTTTTCCATGATCGCTTGTGCTCTAAGGCAGCTCCCCCAAATCAAACCTAGCCTCCCTCCTATTCTGCCCTGCAGCTGCCTCTGAAAGGAAATAAAAACCCCTTTCCAACTTGTGGCTTTTGTTTTATTTGTTAGGAGAGCAGTTTGTTCTGGTAAAGAAACATGTTGTCCCCGGAGGGCAATAACTAATTATGAGAAGTGTCCATAGTAAATAGCTTTCTGCAAAGGTAACGCCCCAAGTAATTTCTGCTGTGTGAGCTAAACTAATATCTGTGCTGGAGAGACTTCAGCACCAGATGGGGAAGGAGATGCTATGCCCAGGACTGATAGTGCTCTCACCCCAACCACCCACGGGTTTGGTCTGAAGCCAAAGGACTATCCTTCTAACATGCAGCCTCTGTTCCAAATACCCTTAGTGCTGTCTGTTCTGGGAAGATTCTTTTTAGAGGCGCCTTGTGCAGTTTTTCAGTGTAACAGGAAAACAATTTTTCTGTAAAGAGGCTGCTAGGGTTTCTGTTATGCCTTACTGCGAAGGGAAGTGGACAAATAAGCTGTGCTTGTTCACAAGAAAGCCTCGTGTATGTAGCCTGCTTCTAGTCTTATCTTGTCAGACTTTGTAAACTCAGTTGTCCTTGGACAGGTCATGGCTTTGCTGCACTTATGTTGTTTGGATGTTTTTCTTGATGTTGCTATTTCAGGCAAGTTCTTTTTGGAGATAACATGAAGAAGCCACAAAGCCTGACAGATGCTGATCTGAGCAAACTCTATACAGCAACATCCCTCATGCAGATTGACGATAATGTTATGAGGTATGAAGGGTGATTCTCTGATCCTCTGTAGAAATCTGAAACCACTTTTTTCTTTCAAACGTTGCTCTTGCATGCCCCTTGCTGTGCCTGTAGGAGTCTGCTGAAGTACAGTGCTGAAAACCTGAAATACTTCCTTGCCTTCACATTGAATAAAACTTGCCAGGAAAAAAAATAAACTTACTATTAACAGTCACAGCTTCTATAAAATCATTAGGAGGTATTTATTTATTAGTGACACCTGAACCTGCAGCCTTGAATAATGTAGGAAGAGGACAGCTCTGCCTGCAAGCTCTAGCAAAAGTGCAGAATGTGGAAAGGAGCTCAGAACTGCTCGTGAATGTCCTTAGCCCTGCTTGAATTTTGGAAAAAATGTTCTCCCCAAAAAACACTGCTGCCTTTGCAATAAACATTAGGGTTGGTTGAGATAATACAGCCTTTTTTACTTCTTGTACTAACACCTAAATTAAGCTCTGTGCTTTACTAAGCAGTAGCCTGTTATTGCCTGTGTCCTTGAAAATGACATAGCACTTTCTTCAGCAGCAGTGTTCATAACGTGGCATGTTCTGTATCAGGCCTTGACACCTTTCTGAAATGAAGCTTTTAACTGTCAGCTATACAGCTAGAACACTTTTGGCAGACTGGAAGTATTGGTGGCGGCTTTTTAAAAGCCACTCCTATGGAAATCTCCCAACTCACCCTTCATCCCTGAGGCCTTTCTAGCTTGGGCCAACAGCTATGTTGTCTCTTGCATTAAAAAAAAGCAGCACTTGAGTATCGGTTTACTGAATTCTTGGGTTGGTATGGAGTGCTAAGGACTTGGCAAAGAACTGGAACCACAGTGAATTCTGGGTGGCTTGTAGGCAGGCCCTTTTGTCCAGTATGTTTGAAGTTCATAAACTGTGATGGTTTTTGTATTTGAAAAGGCTTTCAGGTAAAGATGAACAATATCATAACTTTGTCTTTTTTCCATATGTTTAATTACTTAAGTGAAGTGGGATGCTCTAAAAGAAATGCCCTAAAGGCTGCTAGGCTTCCACTTGCATGTTTAACTTGCCAATACAATCACAATGTTTGAGTAAGCACAGAAAGCATAAAGGCATGTGCTGCCAAAGGTGAGTTTTGCAGAGACCCTGCAAAAGAAAAAAGCTTGTCTGTGAAAATTGAGGCATCATTCCTATCTCTGCATATATGTACTCACTTGAAAGTAAGAGTCACATGGGTGCTAGAAGCAGATGATTGCAATGACAATCTTCTCTATTTCAGGAAGTTCCATGGCTACAGTTCCCTGAAGGAATACTATGAAGAAGAAAGCTGCCTGCATTACTTGCACAGGGTAAGCTCTTCCAATAGAAACTGTTCTTGTACCTTCATTTTTCCTATGGGAGAGAAAATGGACTGTGGTTTCTGTTGTTGTTGATACCTAGATATAGCTGTCTTAGCTGGGATTTTCAGAAAGGATTAGACACAGGATGCTGGAGTGGGATTTCAGTTCTTGCTGCCTCTAATACTGGGGCTAAATGCTCTGGACTCTTAGGAGTTTATAACTCTGACAGGTAGTAGGACCCAAGTGATCTAGATAAAGCCACACATTCAGCTGACGCACTCTGAGGTTAAGGTGGGAAATGGGTGGTGGCACAGAGCCTGCAGTTTCAAGGAAGAAAGACTTACTAGATACTGTGGAAGAGACTTGGGATGCTATCTGGCAGGCAGATGCTTGGCAGACCAAAGTTTTGCAGAAGTGGAACTGGAAGATTAATTCCTGCTTGATGTACTGAGCCAGAGGACAGAGGTGTTCCAAGGAAGTTTCCCGGACTTTAACCAAGGTGTCCATAACACAGCTAACTGCATGGTGTACAAAGCAATACAGAGCAAAAAAGAGTGTAGCTTTTTGAATTCTGAGATGATCTGTGACTCAATCTGTATTTGCTCTGATGCACCCCTGCTCCTTTCATACCATTGAGTTAAAAAAAAAAGTGCTGCAAAGTACTGCATTGGTGAAAAGCAACCAGTCTTAAATTTTGACTCTCTCTACTTTTCTGATGCTTCTCCAGGTACAGGGCAATTCTGAAATGTCTTAATTGAGTTAAGCTAAGATGCTTTTACAGTTGGTAGACTAAAATTTAAGTACCACTCCCTTACTGTTTTTTTTCCTTCCATGTTTCTTAATGCAGATCTATGTTCCTCTTCTGTTGGTTAATGCTGCTGATGACCCTCTTGTACATGAGAGTCTTCTATCAATTCCAAGAGCTCTTTCAGGTATGTTGAAGCAGTCTGCTTCAGCTGGGCATATTTGTGTACTTGAAGCTTCCTTATCACATCATGATCCCTGATTTCAAAGCAGCTTGACTTGCTGCCTTATATCTGTAATCCTGTGGGAGGTGTACTAAGCCTCTTTAAATCACCAGTTGCTAGAACTAACAAAGCTAACCTTGAGCAGGAAGAACTTGAGTTGTTCCAGGCACCTTCTGGTCTTTTGTCTTGTTGATAGCCAGCAGGTTACATTCAGGTTACATTCTTGAATGGAAAAATGCTTCTATGTGTCTTCATTCCTCACTGGGATTTAGTAGAAAGGTGGGTTGTTATAGTGATAGTTTTGATCAAGTACAGATGAACAGCCCCCTTTACTGATGAAGGGGGGGGGGTGGGCACATGCATGGCTGTGTTATTTGGTACTGGACTAGGATCTCTACCTTGAAAGGAGTTCTGTGAGATATCTGTCTTCCACTAAGGAAAAAAAAAAGGCAAATTACCTTTAGAAGCTCAGAAGAGGGAGCTGGGTGCTGCTTTGTCACTTTCCTTGGTTGAAAGCTGTGAGCAGAGAATTTATCCACAGCTGCTTCCAGACAGAAGCAAGCACAGGGATTTTCTCACTGTACGTGGAACAAGGTGGCTGATGTCAGAGCTTGGATGCAGCTCAACATGATGCTAACAGTCCTAGTTCCAGTGTATGTGAGTTAAAGATGTCCATTTGTTAAAGAAAGAGCATTCTTACAGCAACACAGGTATTTGTCAGTGCATTTCTGTTTCCTACACATGGTTACTCCTTTAGGTCAGATGCTATGCCAAGGATAGGATTGTCACAGCTTAAGGTGGTTTCATTCTCAGCTCCAAGATGTTAACATTCTGAAACTTTGTCTCTTTTTGTTTTACAGAGAAACGGGAAAATGTCATGCTTGTGCTGCCCCTTCATGGAGGCCACCTGGGATTTTTTGAGGGTTCTGTACTGTTCCCAGAACCTCTCACCTGGATGGATAAGCTTGTGGTACAGTATGCCAATGCCATCTGCCAGTGGGAGAAGACAAAGTCTCACTGCTCAGACACAGAGCAGGCTGTATCTGGCCAGGAGTAATTGACCCAAAGACTCTGGATCACTTCAGTATATTTTCCCCCTTGGGAACATCTTGTTCCCTCACCTGCTGCTTCAGGTTCCCATTCGCTTTGATATCCTGTGGCTGGGGTTTGATCAGTGTTTTCTTCCAAAGCGGAGTTAAAGCAGAGGTTAATATCTGGTCAGAGCATCTTTGCATATATAGTCACTTGGGTTTGTAATTTCCTGCTCTGCTTGAGAGGTAGGTTGCTGACTGTGACTTGTTACAGGGTTATTGATCTGAAGACTGCTTGCTTTAATGTAGCAGAAGTTTCAAATATCTAAATTCCTTCATCTGCTGGTCAAAAACTTGATCTGCAGCGTTAGTTTAGGTGTGGATGGCAGGGTAACTATGACTCTGTTCTCTGTCTCAGTGCTGGAAAAACCCTGTACCAAGCCACAAGCCAATGAGTTTGTAAGCCACTAAAATGTGGCTTGGAAAAGCAGATGCTTGACTGCAAGTGGAATTCCAGCCTTGCACCATCTCAAGGGAGCCTTTTACTTCCTAGGGATGCACTTACACAAGTCAATCAGTTTTAAAATACTTAACTTTTCCATGCTTCAGCTGTCTGTGGATTGGGGTGTCTTTATGCTGGGACTTCAGGTAGAGAAAAGCTGTAGGCTGGTAATACCAGTTAATGTTTCTATGTAAACATGTTCTCACACCAAGACCAGATCAGTCACCTTCTTGTCATCTTTGCCTCTTTTTAAATGTAATGATCTTCTTAGTACTGGATTTTTTTTTTTAACCCAGGGCTTTTTAAAGCTGGCTCTGGTTTCCAAATGGAAACCAGTAATTAAGAATCTGCAGGATCTTTCTATCAGCATAATCTTTTAAAGAATATTTCATAGAGAATTATGTACTCTGTTAAGGATTGATTTGTTTGAGGGGGATGGTATCTATTTAGATTTATTCACCCTATGTCAGGGTAGATCATACCAAGATCCTTCCCCTTAGCTTTCAAAGCATCAGATGGTTTTCAGACACATGACTTGCCTTACAGTTGATGTGGAACTGGATGTCTCTAGCCCTGTGCAGCTGAAATGGTATCTTTGCATGGCTGTAGGATTACTGGCTCCAGTAAGACACTGGGCTCTTCCTCACTTGAATTCCTCTTCCACACCCAGACATCCTCTTCTAGTTTTAGTGTGCGAAGTGAAGTGTGAAAGGTGTTTGCAGGAAAGTTACCTACTCACTTGTGCTTTTCCCTCAAGTGGCTGTTATGGTCTGTGCCAAAATGGTTATTAAAGACTCTAGTCTATCCCCTGGAAGGAAAGTTGTCCCATGACAATCTGGATACTGAAACTTTGTGGTCAAAATCTTTTTTTTTTTTTTTTTGCTGTTTGTTCTGTCAATATTGTAGTCTCATTAATCCATCCTTAGGACTTCTTTATCACAGTGTCAGTGAAGTTCTTTTCCTGTCATACTTCCCACATCAATTAGCACTTTATTGCTTCAGCCTTGGTCTGTGTTCCAGGCACTTTAGTTTATAGCTTAAGGGTGAAACAAGCTGCAGGACTTGAGTCTGGTAATACAGGGGAACAAGCCTTCTGGACTGCCCTGTCCCTGAACTCCAGTGGGTTGGAGAGGTGGAGTTTTGTTTTAATAAAGCAATAATTAACTATTATAGCAGAGGTGCATTATCATATCAGGAAATTCTTTTCATTTGCCTTAGGCCAGACACCTTGGCCTGTTACAATGAACTGTGGATAGCTACACATTCTCTTTGTTAGTAAATCCAGGTTTCTTTTTTTCCTTTGAAGAAAAGATGTGACCAAGTAAAGCTATAGCAAGACTTGGCCATGCTTGTGGCTGTTCCTTAAGAACTATTTTAGGGCATCAGTTAGCAAGGATATTCTTAGCTGGTGGATATCTTGTCTTTATGTTGTTATCCTCTTATTCATACTGCATCTGTATATCACTAAAATTTGTCAGAAAAGACATTTCAGATTTTTGCTTAAGTAGCTGTTCATGTAATATTCATTTGGTACAACTTAAATATCTTCTCACTTCAACAGAAGCAGAGTGTAAACAATGCTTGTACACATCAAATAGATACAGTATAAATTTAGGTATGTAGGGGGATATGGTTTTTTATCTCCAGTGGGTTACAACTTTCAAGTGTTTTGACTTTCATGATATACTGCAGTTGTAGCTTACACAGATCATGGCTGTCTGCCTTGAGGAAACAAAACTGCCCATCCTGTGCTTCATGTGTCCTTGATGGACCAGGCTTTCAAACAGCTTTTTCTGTTTCTGAGGTATGAGGAAGCTACCTTCTTATCAAATGTACCTTCATTTCAAACTGAATCAATCAATTACCTGGTTTTAAGCAAGTCTTCTAAAATGAGGTGAGCAACTGAGTAGTTCTCAAAGCACCGGGAGCTGGAGCTTCATCTAATCAAATAGATCTTGCTTTAAAGTTTGAGGGTCTTCTCAAGGAATAACCTTCCCTGCCCCACAACCCAAGCCTTTATACTTCAGAAGTTCTGATGCTGAGGACTTTCTTAAGCTCCCCACTCCAGAAGTAATATGGGTCTGTCTTGCTCCTTTGACCTGTTTTTGCACTTGCATCTACAGGTTTTTAAACCACTTGTGACTTGACCAACTAATTCTAGCCTGTTTGGGGAAAAAGAGCTCTTGTCATGGCTTGTTTGTGCAAGGGCTCTGGAGCCTGAGGTTCAGCTTAGTGTTACTAAGCTTGTAGGTAGAAGCACTGGAAGAACACCCTGTTATCTCTATCTCACAATTTGATGCTGCTTTCAAAGCAAGACTTGTAGTGTCAGACTTGCAGCAGTAACCTAAAGAGATGTTAGGGAAGTGGGAGAGGGGAAAACTAAGTTGCAGTGCTTGTTATCTAACGTCCTTCAAAGAAAGGAATTGTGTATTAAATCCTGCTGCTGACAGTGACTGGCAATGGATACCTAGTGCCAGTATGCTGAGATCTATGGGACTTTGTCCAGTTCTAATCTGAAATACCCTTCTCTCCCAAATAAGGCAATACTTGTCTTGAGATGTGGGCAGGTGGCCTTCATTTGCCCAGTGAACTCAACCTGAAATGCAATCTGAATGTTTACGTTTTAGAGGTGAGGTCATCTTTTTCATCTCTTGTCAAGACACATGAGGCCGCTGAAGTGTGCACTTGTAGATCATTACAGTGTAGTCTGATAGTGCAGGTCAGGATTACAGCATGATGAATTTATTGTGTGCTCTGTTTAGTTTCAAACTGGGATTAGAAAAAGTGTTAGCAGAGCTCTTCCCCAGGTAGTCTCATGTGGTATACTCACATCTTTCCTGTCTCTGCATATAAGTAGCACTTCAACATAAACCCTAAGGACCCTCTCAATCAGATAGCAAGTTGCAGAACTACTACTGTTTGATGGTTAAGCTCATCCAGCCATCACCTTTGTCAGTGTCTAGAGAGATCTGAAGCTTGTAGGTGAGCATCTGGGACTTGCTCTTACTGAACACAAGGAACTTGAAGCTTCCACTACATCAGATCTGTCAGCATTTGTACTGCTCAGCTTCTAAATTTAAGGTGTTTTCAGATGTGCCTGACAGTGTTGTAGTTGCACTGTAAAGACACTTGAACTTCCCTGCAGTCTTTTCCTGAGAATTTTTCTGCAGTTCCTGTTTATGAAGATACAGGTTATAAAGACAGGGCATTAAACAAAGATGTTGGGAAATATTATGTCGAGTACTGAATTTAGCCAAGCTACCTGTGTGTCATCTGTCCTAGGTCTGTCACAAGTTCCTAGACCACAACCCTTTGACACGTGGTGCCTTGCCCTTTTTCTTCTTCTCCCTTGACATCAGCATATTTAGAGACTTCAGTAACAGGTCGGTCAGAGCTTTTGGGATTTTGCTTTTTAGTAAATGAATTTTCAGACACCAGGTAGTGAGACACCTCCGGCAACGTACACTGTGCAAGTGTGTGCTGACTTAGAGGACCTTTGTGGGCAACCTACAACTAGCTACAGTCTATTTTGAGACTTAAAATAACAATGTATATAGGCAGTGGGTCATTTAATCTCTCTGCTCCTCTAGCAGTAGAGGTGGAGTCATAGGAGGGTTTGCTTTGCTTAATATGTGACTTGTTACCTTCCAGTCCCAAAGTTCTTATGTCTTCTAATTCTCCAGCAGTGGAGCTGGAAGTAAATTGCCTGCGCAACTGCATCCCAAAAGAGCAGAGTAGCAACTTCAGGATTTAATTGCCAAACAGTTTAGTTACCTGGATTGCTTCCAAGTTTTTCTAGAAATATTATGCCTGTCTGCAGCTTATTGAAATTCTTCACAGCCTTTTTCCAGGAGACCAGAAAAGGCCCTAGCCTTGTGCTGCATATATGTCATTTGTTGTGAAGAGCACCTTCTTTCTGGCTTGATTCATGCTCCATGTGTCCTTATTCCTTTGCTGGGTCTGTTGCTCAGGTAGGTCCTGGAGCCACAATGACTCAAAGCAATGTCTCCTTCATGGCTTGTAGGTGAAAAGCAAACAGCCCTTCTTGGTGTGAGGGCTTTTTTTTTTTTGAGTTTTCTCCAACCTTAGAATGTGTCAGAGTAACACCACCCCAAGGAAGGGGTGCCTTTAACTGTACCCCTTTTATCGCTGGGACTGTCTGTTATGCTGGCCTGGACTTTCTCAGCTGTTGGGGGAGCTTAGGCATAAGTGCTGTCAAGGAGTCAAAGCAGTTGCCAGCTTCCCATGCTGTGGTGGGAGGGTTTCTAAGATTATCCTGAACTGTTGCATTCTGAACATATACATTCTTGATTTTGCTGGTTAATCAATGGACACAAACACTGCAATCCAGGGCAGCATTTATCAGGTTGGCTCTGCTGGTATTGAACAGCCTTTTTCAAGTGCATCTGATAACGTGCTTCAAAATGTCCAACTCTGCATCACTTGTGGATAAAGGCTTTTCTTTTTCTTCTCACCCAATGGCCTTGTGTAACGCAGGTAGTTTTAATGCCAGTAAGGAGCCTCATCCCATAAGATGGCTCTACACAAAGCCTTCTCACTTCTGTCGGAACGACAAGCTTGCATTGTCTATCTCTGGTCATGCAAGAGCTTTGATTAGATACAGGACTTTCCTCTAGGATCTCCACTATAGATCTGCCGGGATGATGACCCTTCTCATGGCTCCTGCCAACTTAAAAGAAAAAAAAGTCTTAAAGCCAAACAAAACCCACTTGTATTTGATATAAACAAACCCTACTGCTTAGCCCTGTCAGCAGCTTTCTAAAAGAGCATGTTTTCTCACTGTGTTACTTGACAGCTTGACCATAATTCCCAGTGACAGGTCACTAGACATTCTTTTTGAGAAACCATAACCTCTTTCTCTGAAAATCCCAAGCTGAAGGGGTGTGTGGAAAGCTCAAGAACAGGCTCATACCCTTCTTGTATTGCCCATGCAGGTGTGTTAGAACAGGCTGAATGACTTCTAATATTCTTGGTGAGCAGTTTACTATGAACATGTTTTCAAATTGGCAAAATCATACTCTGGAACCATCTCTAAATGCTGCCCTGAAAAAGCTTGTATACAGAGACACCCTCCCTGCTGTTGTGTTCGGAGTCTGATTTTTCTGGAGCTGACAACTGCAGGGGAGATGATTTGCAACTAGCAATGCAATTTTTCTATATCTGCTGATGTTTACCTTTAAAATTATATATATAAATATATAAAACA
>NW_010120026.1:0-2532 GCF_000699245.1 Pterocles gutturalis | reverse complement strand
ATTATCTCAGGTCTAGTTTCTGCAAAATGTCAATCACAGACAAGATTAACTTCATCCATGTGATACCCTCAGCAACAATGGACTACATTATATAGTTGAAGACCATAGGATACACATAGGATACAATTTTGCATTTCAGTGCTCTTTACTGATACTTTGTTTATGTTATTCTAAATGCATCTATTAATATCTGTTTGTTTCCAACTTCTTTCGCCACGCTGCAACTTAATACTGCATGGCACCTAAAATCCCCAATGCTAGAACATACTTGAGATTTCTTAGTGTCTGCAGGAGCAATTTGAATTATTACAATGGGAAGTCATTGCAGGGCAGAAATCAGGTAATTAAATGATAGCCTGGATAGAAACATGCTCCTCAAATGAAGCTGGAGGAAATGTGATGGAAAGTACTTGGTTTTTATTTTGTCACATTTATTTTTGTGCACAACTCTGTTAAATTCCATTACAAAACCTGGATGAAACTGGTAGTGAAAGGAGGAGAGGCATTCCTTCCCCTGTATATGCTGGTGAGGTAGAGGGCCAAAGAGGTGACAAGGTGAAACAAGCCCAAGAAATGCAGCACAGATCTGTAAGCTGCAATTCATGCAGAGAAACCAACAATCTGTTGAACTGGCAAGAAGGTCCTAGCCAGGTCAGGAAAAGTCCAAAGAATAATTTTTTGAGACTAAGGGCAACTAAGTCTAAGACTCTGAATTGGCAGGAAGCAAATGCTTCCTTGCAAGAACAGAGTGGGCATGGAGCATGCCAGCTCTTATTTAAGATATTTGGCTTTCAGAAGTTTAAAAAACTTTTCTTTGATATCTCAATAAAATGGTTTAGGTAAACCAAACTCAGAGATCAGAGCAGCTTAAAGCAGGCACATCTTGGGTTACTTTCATATGCAGTTTACTCCTGTGCACCAGCAAATCCTCCAACCTTGGCTCTGATCACAGAGTAGGTGCTTTGAGCCTGAACTTGGAGTGAGACTGCATCTCTGCTAGAGCAGGAAACATAGATCAAAAGCACAAGGATCTGTCAGGTTTACGTTCTATCTTTGCCCACTTCGTACATGGTCGTAACATGCAGTTGACTGTAGTCTGGGGCATCTGGGTCCAACAGACTAGGAGCACTACTATGGAGGTTGCTTACAAGGACACACTTGAACAAGACAGCTCTTTTTTTTTTTCTTAGTGTGAAATTAAATCACTTCTCCAGGTTCATTTGAAAGTGAACTCAAGAAGAAAAATAAAATGTTCATTGAGGTGGGAAATTATGGTTTCCTCAGGACTGACTTTAAAGATAAATACAGTGAGCAATACTATACTTCAGTACTGTTGAAGTACACATGAACACTGTGGCTAAGTGTTCGAGTGCTCACAAGTTCCTAATGGAAAGTAATCAAGAGGGTCATGATTCCCTTGCTCAAACACTGTCTTCAGGCAAAATAAACAAGTCTTCTAACCCTGCCTCCAACAAAGATGTCTTCTGTGTTCTTCGGAACTAGTTCTGCTTAGAATCATTGAATGGTTTGGGTTGGAGGCACCTTAAAGATCATTTAGTTCCAACCCCCCTGCCCTGGGCAGGGACACCTCCCACCAGTCCAGGTTGCTCAAAGCCTCATCCAGCCTGGCCTTGAACCCCTCCAGGGATGGGGCATCCACAGCTTCCCTGGGCAACCTGGGACAGTGCCTCACCACCCTCACAGGAAAACATCTCTTCCTAATATCTAATCTAAATCTACACTCTTTTGTACTTGTGTACTCACATCTGCAAAGAGGCTTCATTCTCACCTTTTACAAAAGTGATGAAAAGCTGTGTTTTAGCAGACACAAATTCCCCAAGAGGTGAGTTATTACTACTCAGTACACAAGTGCTCAATGACATCAGCCTGTATTTTAAGAAACGGTTGGGGTAACTGGTTCTCAGATTACAACACACCAAATTGCCCACAGGTTTTAGGACGACTTGTCATAGCAAACAAGTCTGGCCTTAGAATAAGAGGCAACTATAAATCAAGATACTTATTTATTTATTTGTGTTTATTTCCTCACAGAAAATAAATTACTTCATTCAGCAAGTAACTCAGTTCTCAAAACTTACCTTCTGTAACTTAAAAACCTACCTTTCACCAAAACTACTCTAAATTTCAACTGGAGCAAAAAAGTTCATAAATTATCGCTATGAACAGGAACACCAAGCAACTTCTTAGAGACTAAAGTTGATGTCTTTGTTTTTCCCCCCAAACACTTATTTAGTAAGTGCCCATTTTGGATCAAGTGCACCAAAGCATATGAGGAACTTTCTGCTTTTCAAGATGAAGACAGAGTATCAACAAAATCATATGATCCAAGATATTTAGAGGCACCCTAAAATGTAAACTGTATAATGAAATGTTTTAAGCGCAGAAAACTTCTAAATGAAGTCTATCTGAAGTACCAGCTGAAATGTACAGCTTAAGGCACTCAGTACATGTACAGTTGAACTGAATCTCAAAGCTAATATAATTGCAAGCAGCCTGTCCCTGAGGGGTAAG
>NW_010120025.1:0-4074 GCF_000699245.1 Pterocles gutturalis | reverse complement strand
AGTCACCGTCCCTAGACGTGTTCAAGAAATGTGTAGGGACATGATGATCCTTGAGGTCTCTTCCAACCTTAATGATTCTATGATTCTATGATTCTATGAATCAGACATAAGTTTTCCAATCACTTCTCAGAGGACAGAAATTTTACTTTATTCCCTAGCCATCTTCTGTTGTCTCTGAAATGTCTTTCATTTGATTGCAGCACCTTTGGAAACAAATGTTAGGGCCCATCTGCCCAACTTTAGGCACCCAAAGTGCTTCATTTCATCTCATGGTTTTCATCTAATATGTGCCTGAGGACTCAGTCTTTAGAAATACCCATTTCTTTTTCTTTTGTAGAAAAGATGTTGAGTGATTGCTTTAGACTTAGACATCTTTTAAATGTTTAAGTAAGGACAGACAAACCCCACCCTGAGGTGACAGAACTGCACACAGTATCCCAGATGACTCAGTCTAAATTTACATAAATGCAGTTTCAAATTCTCCATCCCATTCCTTGTGCATCCTAAGACAACCAGATAGAATTAGAGAAGAAAGGGACTGTATGGAACAGGGAGGTCTGAGACAAAAGAGCAGCCGGGTACATAGACAGTTTCTCCTTAACCCTAAAAAGGCTTCAAAGATTTTTCCTGGTAAAAGCGAAGTGGCTCCTAGCTGAGCCTCAGAAGTGCTTCAGCAGTCATACTCTTCAAAACTTAAGTACTTACAAAACTTTAAACATGAAAGTTGAAGCACTGAAGAGCATAATAAGCTCAGCTAGAAACCACTTTGCTTCTATCAGAAATTCTTCGAGGAAGTCCATCAGGTCAGGGGGCTCTTCCAGACTCTTGTGCCCTGGGGAGCTGTGAAGGAATCTGCACTTCTGCATACAAGAGAGGCAAGTACCACAGACCTCAGCCAAATCAGCACTTAGATGTTGGAAGCTTTAAATGCTTCAGATTTGTGGTGTTCAATCGCTAACTCAGCAGATGTGTAAGACTACTTGCCGGCTTTACTGCTGGTGATTGTTCATTAATGAAAAACATTTCTCTTTTTCATATTTCAAAACCAATTCCAGTCAAGTTTCTGTGCATAGGTGACTACAGAACTCTAAGCACACAATCTGGTGTACACCTGGCCCATTCAGAAGGAAATAAATGGCAAAATAGTAATTTTCAAATCCAATCTCTGGTTTGGGGTTTTTTTTCATATTTACTCCATGATCATGAAAGCAGTGGAAAACTGTTCTTTCCCTGTCCTTCTGGTCACCAAAATATTGATGTTAGAAAGCCCATAAACAAAGAATCAAGGCTCCAGTTGAAAATAAACATTTATCATTATTCCCAAATGCCAGGAGTGGCGAGATAAGTATTGAAACTGCTGCAACTAGGGAAAAGCAGAACTGAAAAAGAAGCCTCCTTCGGCATCTGACAATTTACTGATGATGCAGAAAGGAGGAAGGCTCCCTAGCAGGTCCTTGCAGGTCCTGCACAGCCAGGAGCTCTCCCTGTCCCCTTCCAATTGGTGAAGAATGGAATGACAGTGCACAGACAGAAATCGGAAATGGAGAAGCAGAGCCCCAATATAAACAACCGTTTGAAAACTAAAACAAACAAGCAAAATATTTGGGGGTTTAATAGTGCTTTTGATAATATAAACAGGAAAAAAAATTATTCTCTAGCTTCTGAACCTTTAGGGTGCAGTCATTCTCTTTCTCTTAGCTGTACGAGCTAAATGTTTTTCTTTTTTTCTTCATGAAAACCAGCTTCCCAATTCCCGAAGTTTGTGTTTTAGATAAAAGCACCAACTGCTTGCCGACATCCATAACTAGCACCAGATTTGGTATCAAGGGAGGAAGATGCAGAATCCCCAGGAGGACTGGTTGGGGATTCAGAGCAGGATGACTGACAGCTAGAGGCAAAACGAGCTCCTCTACAACAGCCCACGATGATCCAGACAGGACTAGAGCTCAGTATCACCTGGCACCTAAACTTGAGAACATTCTGTTCCTCAGTTCATGCAAACTGGGGTACCATTCACAGATAAATACTTGTGCACATCAGAGAAAATGCATAGAAAATGCAGAGAAAATAACATTGAAACTAAGAATTTTACCCCACACTATTTCATGGCAATAACAATGCAAACATTCCAAAGAAATAAAACAGAGCTAAATAATAATTAGAAATTGTAACTCCTGCATCCCCAGCTGCCTTTCAACTAGAAGAATCACAGACATTACAGATGGAAATTGCCTATTAGATCATCTAGTCTAACTCCTTGACAGCAAAGGATAAATATCTCAGGGTGCTATCCATTATAATACTGGCTGGGATCACTTTGTTCATCTTTGAATTTCAGCCGTGTGTGGAATGGATAGTAGATCTGTTCAATGCTGCAGAAAGAATGTATTCAGTAGGTAAGAATATAACAGACCATCTGCCACTAATACTACCTGTTCATGTTTTAATGCAACTCACATCTACTATATAAAATCATTGGTTCTACTCTAGCAGACAGAAAGGAAATGAAAGGCTTCCCATGTCAGTCCTTCTCAAGGAATCTCTTCTGCTGGGATACAACAAACCAAATTTCCTCACTATAACTGGACCTAATTTCATATGCAGAGCTGCAAAGATCCTTATCCCTTTGAGACTTATACACAAACCACAGATTTTTTTTGTCTTAATTTTGAAACTTGGTTTGAGAGCTAGCAAGCAGACACATCTACAAAGAATGTGGATATGAGATGGAACAATTTCTTTTATCCAAGTATTTTATAATTTTTATATAATATTTATAATATGATGATCATAACGTTCCTTTCTGCTTTAAAAGGCCTTCCTCTGTTATTTGGACCTGGGCACTTTGGCCAGAGGAGAGGCAGAGAAGTGCAAACCAACTGAGATCAGTTTTGTGGGATTAACACTGGTGCTGCCATGCTCTGGTTTGTCAGCCAGTGGTTGAGATCTGCCTGTGGGGTGGCCTGATCCCCAGCGGGGATATGCTCTTTGCTTCCAGGCAGCAAACGTGCCTACAATGTATGAATGTTTCCAAGCCCCATGTTTTTCGAAACACTGTAGGGAAGTCAATGTTTCAGCCTGGAACTACACAAATATTAAGAAAGCAATTATTACTGTGATGGGTCTAAGAACTAGATGTCAAAGACTCAGACTCACCCTAAGTAAAATTTCACCAAGGTCAATACAATGCTGCAGGCCCTTGGGTGCAGCTTAACTGATTTTATTTATTTATTTATTTTGTACTCTAAGGCCGAAGTTCCCTTCCTTGCATGAGATGTTAAACTACTGAACAAGACAAACAAAACCCACCATCATGCTCATATTAATAGCATTTTCCAGAATGTTCCTGTTCCTGCACCACAGCTCTGTTCCAGGCTATGAAATAGCAGATTGACTGGCTACAGACTGCTCTTGTGACCTTGTGTATAAATGGTTTTTCTCTCTGTTGAGAGTATGGGGCAAAAATCTGATATTATGATAACTTAAAAAAATCAATCCTGCTTGCCTGTTGGAGTTAGAAATTAGGAGTTTCTCACGGGATGTGCCTTTCTTCACCATTTTCATGCTTTTTTCCCTTCATATCCTTATTCCTAAGGAGGATGTTACTCACATAAAGCTCAGCCAGCCTGGGCTATTAAGTGAATAAGCTCACCACACTGCTGATATGGCTATCATATACCTTACTTGATATGGATATCATATACCTTACTTCATTCAGAAAGATAGGCAGAAGTTATTCTTACAGCAGTAGAGCTTAGCTATACCCGACGGGTTAACACGAGTCATAAGGAGCTCAGAATAGTTGTGCAAAGTTTTTTCAAAATCTCATGTAAAAATCAGTTTGTTACTTCTCCTGCTAGTGGCTACAACTTGTTATTGCTACTAAAAAGAGTAGTTACTCCTTGAGAGTAAGTGGTAGAGGTTTATGATGGAGCCAGTTTCAATTTGAGCTGCTATATTGCAACTTCTCCACCAAAACCCCACCTCCACTCACTGGAGGATTCACTTGCAATTAAGGAATTTGAAGTTACAGCAGTTCTGTGACACTCCAGGTACCAGTATAAGTTGGGTATG
>NW_010120024.1:0-11513 GCF_000699245.1 Pterocles gutturalis | reverse complement strand
AGGCTGCGGGTCGTGTCCCTCGGCGCCCACAGCCCGGAGACAGCGGCAGATAGAAGTTATCTCTTCTGTCAAAGGTTTTATCTCTTCCCTATCAATTTATAAAAGCATTAAGAACGATAGATTTTGCTTTGTAATATTGCACTTTCATTAAAAAAATTCTCTTCCATTTTTATCCCTCTCAGGATATGGCATTATCTGGAAAATAATGAGATTTAATATTAATATACTATAATACTTTTTTAGTGATAACAAATTTTAAACTTGACAAGCAAGTAACATAGAATTCTGATGCACTGAGGAAGGCGCTGAGAACTCATCAGCTGCTCCTGATGCCACTCTCTCGTCTTCCAACAGCAAAGGAAACCAGTGGAATTACTGCTCGAAGGAAGCAGAATGTTACTCCGTGAAGCTCCTTAAATGAACTATAAATCCCACACAACGTTTCTATAATTTTTTTTGTCCCTCCACTGAATTCCCCGCAGTATGTCCCACCTGCGGCTGTGGGCTATCCTGGGATAGAGCAATCTCTGGTCTTCCCGTGGAGGCTGAACAGAATAGAGCAAGACTGAAGTAGCAGAATTTTAACACATTGCGAAAAAGAGAAATAACCTGAAAAAAAAGACACTGATTTAACACCCGCTGGAGCTGCTAGAAGAGCTTTCACTGACGTGCAGTTAGTGCAAATGTTACCAGGAACAAGGTTAATATTCTGAAGAACAGAGACCGTAATCTTCAGAGCACTGAGGATGAACTAGATAAAGCCTTCAGTACAAGCATGTGACACCAAACTGTATTTTTGTCACGTTTATCAAAATGTTCCAAAATTCTGCAGTTTATTGCACGTATTTCGTTGTACCTAAGTAGAAGATACCCCACTAAGCGTTCTCTTTGAGTCACTTGGAACACAGAGATCAAACGTGAACTGTGTTCAGTGTTGAGTGGCTGGAGATGACATTTTATAAGCTCGTGACGGTCTGTATTTAATAAGTGGTAATTCCTCCAGCAAGTTAAATCGTTTTCTTGAGTCACCTTGCTGAGTCACTATCTTGAGTTGCAGGTTTTTTCCTAATGTTGTATCTTTCAGATAGAAGTTAACATAAATGCTTTGATGTCTAATTATTAAAAGATGGAGAGTCTGAACCAATAATTTTGAAAGAACTAAGGAGGACTCTCATTTCTTGTATTGTATATTAACAACAGCATAACTTTCTGCACAGACCTCTTCTAAGATGAAGACCCCCCACCCAAACCCCACCTCTCCAAAAAAGAAGAAAATGACAGCAGCATTCATCATGTCTAATAAACTGCACAACACATGGAAAATAAATGAAAAAATAAGATTTTCTGCCTTTAGCTTACTGCAAGATAGAACATAATTATAGGAACAGAACTTCCAAAAATAAAGTCCACAAGCTCTCGTTAGCTGAAGGGCTTTTTTCACCCAGCTCACTTTAAGAGATCTCTCATTGCCTCCAGCTTTTAATTAAATAACTATTTTTAATAAGATGAAGTAAAAGATAATACTTTTAGTAAACAGTTATACATCCTAGTTAGATAAAAAATACAGATTACATATTTTAAGATGTAATTTTTTTTCATCACTTTTTATTTCTTTAGATAAATAGAGCGGGAGCCTCACCTGCTGGCGTTCCAAACAGCATGTCAGCCATCTACAGCAACTGAGGAGTTGGATTCTGATCTTTTATGATGCTAACAGACCTCTTGAGTCAATCATTTATCAACTTTCAGCTAACCATAAAGTAGATCTCCATGCCTGTCACTATCCCGGAATAACACTGGGTGTTATCCTCTCAATATCATTCCCAGAAGCACAGTTGCCATCACTACTGTTCGACTCTCATCTCGTCTGGCAGCGGCAAATGGGAAGAAATCAGCTATCTGGTGATCGAAAGCGATACGGTCTTGACATCCCACATCTGAGAAGTGTCATAAGCTTAATTTCTGATAACATTTGGCTTAATTCAAACCTGACAGCTACTCAATCTAAAAGCTAGAAGTATTGTTATTCATGCCAAACGTGTTCTGCTCCCTGAATTCAAACTGTAACTTTTTCAGAGCCAGACTTTGCTTGCTGCAGGGTAGACGTGACAATGGTTCTCAGCGTTAAAGGCACTGTGTTTTAGAGGAGTGTAGCTTGCAGTTAGACTCAGGCCAAGATATTTTTCTCTTCAAGACCTGGTCTTCCATGGAGGATTTTAGGTTTCATTCATCATTTAATTTAGATTAAATAAACTGTCAGACTACGGCTTTTTTACTTTAATGACTTGTTCTAGCTAACATATCTCAATCCTGCTAAAACCTGAAGAACATTCTTGCTGGTTTATTGACTGATTCCCTTTGAGTGCCATTAGCCTTCAGAATTGGGAAGCAACTGCATTTTTTCAAATGGAACGTATAAAACTCTTTATAATATACAAATAGTCCTTGTTAATGCAAAGCCATCTGTTTATCTAACACAAATAGATATTAAGATTCTGATTTTTCTTCAAAACTGAGTATAGTCTTTTAATGTCTTCAGGCTGGTAATTGGAAGCTGTTAGAAGTGGTGGAAACTGAACAATGCTAAGAGGTTGATCATCACTACTTCCATCAGAGGAAGCTTTCTTCAGATAGCAGAAAACTTGGGAAAAAATGCTGATTTATTACTTCATAGCTAGCTAAGCTTTCAAACATGAAATCACATTCTTTCTTGATGAGAATGAACTTACCTCTCAGTCCTAAACACGGGTTTCTGTATTGTCCATAAATAGGGTGTTCAGAAAAGGAACAGAACATGTAATCCTGCTTTATGATAATTCAGGTCTGTATTTATTTAATTATGATCAATCTGTATGTCTTTTAAATTCATGATAGGATTTCGTAGATATGCCTCTGAGTGTTTAGCTGTTGCTTTTTATAAGAAGACAGAAGGAATAAATCCCTTAATTTTGTTACTTCTGAAAACACTGTATAAGAACATTTATAAATGAAAATCTTTCATGCCTGCAATTGGGGCCAGAACACGAAGTTTGAGATTGGGTCAAGGAGCCCAGAGGACCTCCCTGCCCTCTCTTCTTATGTGAAGGTGGGAGCTTCTGGGTGGGCAGCGCAGGAGCAATGGCTCCAGAGGCTGGTCCAGGCAAGGCAGCTCACCTGCTCCGTTTTTAATAACGTGTTCTGCTGAAGCATCTCAGGCAGAACCCTGCCAGTGAAGTGATGTATCTGAGCTGACAGCTTCCTCATTTACCCCATGATGCGAAACTCATATATGAATAGCTTGTGGATCTGGTAATAATGCAGGAGTACTTATAGCAAATGAACTGTAATAAGTGTGTCAGAAGACACTTCTGAGCAAAGCTAGTAACGGTAATTATTCTGTCTTGTGTCTCAGGAGTCTGAATTCATAATGATAAAGATTGCTGAATCCTGACTGTAAAAGCTTTGAAATACATACTGGTGACAGGCGTGCGGTGACTAGCAGCTGTACTGCTGTGTGTTTTTAACGGCAGAGGTCTGTGTAAGTCACTTTGCAGGAGATGATGCAGGAGACACGATGATGGTGTATGATTTTCTGGATCTGATCCACCTTGGTAGATAATTCTCAATATCACCAGTTCACAGAAGCAAGTATTATTGTCTGTGGTTTTAAACCAAATCTATAGCAGATAGATTAGATATAGCAGAGATTTAACATATTTAATAGAGAACTAACTGTGAGCAGAACTGTTCCTGCGTGAACAGTCATTCTGAAATCAACCTCCTAGAAGCTTGCGCAATGATTCTCATGAGTAATGGTTACTTAAATGAATAAGGTTTTCTGGGGTCAGAAACAGACACTAGATCATTAAATATCCACATCGTTTTTTTCAATAATATTACTGGAACTCATTAATTAGGACATGATTTGGAGGTGGCAGCAGCATTAGGTAGGAACTATTAGAGTGATCATCTGCTTTGAAAAAAATGATTCATTTCAGTGATGTCAAGGAGAAGTAAAACTGTCCTAACAATGTTAGAGAACAAAGCAGCAAAGACTGCTCAGAAATAGGAGTATATAATGTTTTACCTCAATCAAACCTGGAAAACTATAAATCAGATTCACACAGCTGACACAGGAGGGAGCCAACTGGGCTACAACCTCTTCAGTGCTGCTCAGGACATAAACGAACAGAGCCAAATTCCAGTTATATGTCTCTTCCCTTTTGACGGCTGGAGAAATCCCCTACTGGTGGGGGGCTCCTCTCTGTCTTTCCCATTTTCTTGAGAACACAAACCTCGTGCAAAGCATTTACAAACCAACGCATGGCAACTGCTCTCCTTCCTTTTCTCTTATGTCATTCACAGCAGCAGAGACATTATTTCATATCCTTCGTCTAACGGCCGTGTGTGGCCAAGGAAAAACAAAGGCAGGAGGGAGAGGAATTTATGGAGACCCCCATCAAATAGTTGGTTTACCTCTGACTTCACTGCTAGCTTCCCCTATTAAAGAGCCAGATTATATCTTAGAAAGATATAATATATATACTAAATATTATTAATATAATCAATATTATATCTTAGAAAGATATACTCAAGCTATGAAATCCTCGCAGATCAAAAAATGTGTTAGTACCATGGCATGGCTAGTAGAGGAGATGTTCTTGCAAAGCTGGGTGTTGGTTAAAGTGAAATTCAACATCACAAAGTTCAGAGGGCTGGTCAGTTGAACAGTTTGAAGAATAAGCTTAACCAGGTACACCACCTATGGCAAACTGCAAATTATTGCTTTCTAATTTTAATTGTCAAATGTCTAGAGAATGTAGCCCATTGGGTTTTTGACTCATGCTATCACTTATTCCATTTTTTGGAAAAAAACCTCCTTCAATGGCAGGAGGATTGTAAATTAAATATTGCCAATGAAGCTCAATCATTGCCATGGCAACGTTGTGGTTGTGTCACAAGAAAAATAGATTTTATTCCTTTGCAGTTACTTGTCTGGCTAATGTCAGTATGCCGGATGAGAAGTACTAGGATTTCTGTTGACTCAGTGGGAGATGGATTTCACCCCGAGCACCGCGTTGTTTAAGTGTAGTTATGCTGGAGTACAGCATTTACCTGGAAAAACGACGCTTTAGGTGGTCTCCAGGCTTTCATCCACCTGTGATTTTTGAGCTTATCTGCAGGTGGTGTGGCTTATTCCCCAGAGAGTCCTGTTGCTTTTAAGAAGATTAAACTGCAGAGCAGATTTTAAGGCTTATTGACCCGCTTATTAAATCCTATCAGTGTTGCTGTGATTCAGAGACATGCAGCATTAGTAGGGAAATAGAGTTTCTATTTTTTTTTTACTGACATACATCACTGAATTTTCATGACTAAAAAACCATAAAGAAATTTGGAAGAGACACATTACCCAGTACTTATCTTCAGCAACCTGAGTTAAGTATGTTGTCTACTGTGAATGCAGATGTAAAGACATACCAAGATGTTAGTAAAGATCGCAACGGAACTTAGGAGTTTTATATATTTGTAAACATTTCCATCACAGTAACATACAGAAAGTACATTAAGCTATATAAATTGCATACACTCTGTATGCTTTTGTTTGAAATGTACTATTTCATGGAGAAGGCAATAAATATTCAGGAAAATATTTGTGCAATAAATAAATATTTGGGCAAATTCTGTTTCTCTTGCACTGCTGTAAACCAAAGGTGATTCCATTGCTGCCACTGTAGGTGGAGTGTTTGCACAAAAGGTACAGGGCTGGGAATCTCCTTCTGAACTTCATAACCATTTAAGATGGTGGGGTTTTTTAATTAATTGGAAATGCAAGTAAAAGCCCAGTTCTTGGAAGACAATAAGGACTTTGTCTTAGCAGGACAGCAGTGTGGTGCTGCTTTTCCAGACTAAAAAGTTGGAAGGGGATTGGAAGAAGCAAGCGTGTGGGAGGGAAATGGCTCTGCTTTGGCAAATTTTCCAATATTGTAAATGCTTTGTATATAACCCACCGAAACAATATACCTCCGCTGAGTGCAGCTGCCTTTGGGCTTTTCCAGCTCAGCTCTGTTTTAGTAACTCTCCGGCTGGCCAGGAGCTGTATTTTGGGGGCAGAATGAGACATCACGGTAACTCACTAAGACCCTCCAGGCTGGCTCACCTAGGAAAAAGGAACAGTGATAATTTTGACATTTGAGTCACTGTTACTCAGCACCTGGATGACCTCCTCTTTGAAATGAATAAAGCTGTTGACTAATCTCTAAACTATCGGCACAGACCTCATGCCTCTGTACAATGAGGAGGAGTTTGCTGCATCCTGGGGTTTTGAAAGGTGAAGATGCAGTTGTTGGTTTCTTCCAGCCAGTAAAATTTTAAACAAATTGTTTTACCTTACTTCAGACAAATCATAGATTTCCAGTACTGACTCTTCTCATTTGGCTGAAATCACCCTGCACAACCACTGTTTCTGAATGCTTTCCTCCCGTTTTTGCATATGAATTCTTGATATGTGCATTTTAAAGCCTCAGCAATTTTGTACTCTGAGTAACCAGCTCTCAATTCTCAAGCCTCTTCCAAAAGAAGCCATTTAAAGTCTGCCTCCTGCTTCCTCCCCTCACCTTACCTCCTACACAATCTCTCATCTTTGATGCAGCAGACATTTATTTTTCCTTAAATTTTGTTGAGTTGTGAATTATATGTTGCTCCCCCCACAGCACTTTGGAGAAATAAAACTGATGAACTAGGCTGCACAAGAGGATGAGCTAGAAAAGAAGTGAACTGAAAATATTTTTTAAAAATCAGAATTATTAAATAAGAGTGCTGAAGAACTGCAGTAAAATTCAATTTCCAGACACGATGGAGGTATATGGATTTGCCATTTCAATGCATACACTTACAGGTGGTGATGGCTTTTAGGACTGGAATGGGGCAAGGAGGCTTAAAACATTCAGTAAGTAAACAAAAATTCTCCCTCTCTGTCCGTAGTATTTCAGCTCAGTCTCTTGCTCTTATTCTTCCTTCATCATGCCCTTTTTCTATTTTTTTCCCTTTCCTATGTGCTTTAACATGCACACCAATATAGTAGTTGTCACAGGTTAGTTGTTTATGATGAGCTCATCAATGCAAAGTGTTACCAGTAGTTAGCATTTGTTTGGTGCCTTTCAGCTAAGCCTACAGAAATAGGTGTTACTCTTCATGTTTTGTAAGAGGAACAAAGGTACATTTTATTTTCATGATACCTGAGGTCCCGTATTGCATAAACCCCCTGAACATCAGCTCTTCCTATAAAATGGCTTATTTCTAAAACGCTTTCAAAACCAAATACAACTCCACCATTAGGTATAAAGTGCATAAACACAGCTTGCTTTTTATCCTCCTGATGATCAAATACTGTAATTTCTACACAGCAATCATTCTACTCAGTGGAATTCTCACTGTGTGGAACGGCTGCGGGACCCGGCCAAACGGGCTCGTGTGCGTTGGCTGGTGAATGGTGATGCCAGGAGCACGCTGCAGCGAGGATCAATTTTAATCACAATAATTGATCTGTCCCCTTAGTCATTCCTAGTGTCAGTCACGCATGATGCATGATGATTTAAAGCAAATGTTAAAAAGAAATTCAGGGGATGGAACATTAGAAGAAGTAAATCTAGGTATGATACAAACATTACTGAGAACTTTAAAAGGACTGCTGTGGAGAACACTGCTGTAATTAAAATGTGATTTTCTTACCAGATGCCAACTAAAAGCCATACAAGAATTTGACTCATGTTGTATTTAAAGTCTACATATAGCAGAAAGGAATTGCAGTGCTGAATCCATTCCATGGAAACTTCTTATGGAAAGGAGAGTCCGACAATCCACAGTTTAGAAAATGCTCATTTTCTGTTATTTTTGTATTTTTTAAAATATATATTTTTATGTATCTATATTTCAAAAATTTCTCTTAGTCATATATCATGCTCTTAAAACATCGAAGACTTCCTTCTTGCGAGAAACACAAAGAACCCCAAAAGCACCCTAAAAAGGAAGGGTAACCCTGTACCGTGGAGAGGAGGCAGCACGGTAACCCCTGTGCCACTGACCTATTCAGGATGATGCTAGAGAGGAAAAAGAAACATCAGCAGAGGGGTGCATGGAAGTTTTTTTTTTTCATTCTGTCTTGGCCTTTTCTGCAGCAGCTGAAGTAAAGAGAATTGGAAAAAAAAAAAAAGCAAATTTGGGAACAGGAGAAATAAATTTCTGTGCTTGATGAGTCAAATTGGTCATGCAGCAGAGTTTTATTTTGTCGCAGCTGGTATTAATTTAATAACAAGCTGCATAAATTTAATCAGAAGACCCTGGAGTACATAGCATCAGTGCTAAACAAACAACTAACCCCCCAAATCCTTGGACTTCTATTTAGTAGTTCTCCTAGACCAGAGTGCTCTTGACAGACCTGGTGACAACAAATAGCTTTTTCTTATGCGTGACACACTGGAAATACTTCACATTTTCCATATTTTCATGGTAATGGTTCAGGGATGGGGAATAACAGAATATGGGGAACACGTTACGATAGATGCTGAAGCAGCACCTTGTGCGGGTGGTTTGGAGGTGCCTGGTGTCCCCTCCGGACACCCTTCTGTGCCAGCCTCTCCTCTCTCCTCCTGGCTCACCTTTGGAATGTCACCCTCTCCTTCGAAGTTTCACAGAAAGAAAACTTCTTCCAATGTGGCTATTATTTATATGAAGTAGCAGAGGGATTTCTTCTGTCTCTTCAGAGAACAACAGAGGAAAAAGGAATGTAAAACCTCTGTAACTGGATGTGCTATTTAGGCATTTGGACCTCACCTGCCTGGATCTGCAGAGCAGGCGGCCAGAGGGCATAAAGGAATCACTTCAATAAAACCATTTAACTCACCAGTACTGGCATTAATTATCTGATTCTCCACCTCTGAGTTTCACCAGAGCAATGCACTGGATTTGAAAATGAAAACAGGTCACTCTTTTAAAGTCTAAATAAGGTAAAATATAACAGGAAATGGACTTACCGGTGAACAACCCACCTCCTAACATTGGAGAAGTCTGCTTGGGCCCTCGAGAGCCGGTCACTGTTCCCAGAGCTCATTCCATGGCTCATTCCAGCTTTAGGACCTCGCTTGTAGGTCACATCGGTGGGATAATAAAATAAGCTGTGCTTACCTGCAGCATGTGTGATACGTGTTCTTGCCATGATAATTGCGATCAAGGTTCTCTGTGTTCCCAGATCGTGTAGTTTTTGGAAGAATTGGCGTAAATGTAAGCTCCATCTTTTTGAAAGTCAATGATCCAGTGAAAACCAAAGGACACTACATCACTGGGGTGATTTTTGTTTTATAAATTTTGCCCCTGCTCTATTACCATGAATTTACTGAATAAGCTTCATTTCCAGCTTATCTCGGACAGTAAGACTGACACAACCATCTCCTGAGCTCTGATGGTCATGTTTGGTAATGGGATGTTGATAGTCAATTTAAAATAAAGATATGGGGTTTCACTCACATCAAAAACAGATTGAAGAAAATAGACTGTTAGTTCTGAAAATGGTCTGAAAGTTCAGTTTTTTCCCCAACATGCTTCAGTTCTTTTCTTAAACAGAGTAATATTTAGACTTTGAAAATACTCTGTCAACAACTAAACAAATGAGAAGCCTGGGACAGATTTAAGGAGAAAATTAAACTCGGTTAATGTGCAGGGAAGTGATTTTTCTTCTGGAAAAAAAGACTAGAGGAGATAGGCAGTTAAAACAACCTTCATAGAAAAAAAAGTCCAAAATTATTTAGTTTGAAAAACGAGTGCTCCTTTCAAGAATAAATCAACACAATACCCAGGAGCGGCCCTACCAGCTGAACAGGTTAGGTAGCTGCGGTTAAATTCAGCCGTTGCCTCGGAGAAAGACAAGGACCTGCAAAGGCTCATGGAGTCTGCAGGACACAAAAGCTTTTATCTGGACTGGCATGTTTTTCCAAATGAAGAAGATATTTTTATCCCTTACTTTACATTTTTGCACTTTATTTTGTGTGACTTTTGATAAATTATAATATACAATGCTTTTAGGTTCTTTTCCCTTTTTCACAGCGGAAATTATGTTTTCTCAGCTTGCGCCTGCAAGCTGGGGGTGTTACTGGACCTGCCTGCGTGTTCGGGGGCCAGTCCTGCCCGGCTGTACCTGCCGCACGCTGACCCAGGCTGGATGAGATGCCTCTGCACCCCGCGCTCAGAGGATCCGATCACTCGAGCGTGGGATGGAGAACACCATTCATGGTTTATTTCTCTTGTACTCTCCCAGACTTTGCCATTACAAATCTGGTTTGTAACCACGGGGAGAGACCATCAGAGCTCTGCTCAGCGCCTCTCATCCTTGAGCCAGCCTTGATGTTGCGCTAATGGACAGAACAAACCAGCACGATCCAGCTCACATAAGCTTTTGATCCTTGCTTTCATCAGCCTTCCTCTTTTCAACCCCCTTATGGAAGAAAATACCTACATGAAAAAAACAAAGCGTGCTTTGACAATGTCAGCACAACTGGTGTTAATATTCGTGGTTCCTTCCTGTGTAATCAAGTGCTGAGTGGTTTTGAAAACATCTTAGAGGTTTCTAACCATACCTGAGCCAGAAATGCCAAGCCTTCATTTTGCAGATTTACAATAAACACAGCAGCGTTTAGTTGGACTCTTTGGATTCTCTTAAGCAACTTTTATGTTTGCTTGCTCTACAGGTGAAAAGCAATACCTACTGGTAATAAAAACAAATTTATTTTTATATAGAAAGTTATGCACCAGATGGTGTTTACTACTAGTTTCTGAAGAACAGCTTTTAAAACCTTAATTTCAAGTGATTTCTAAACAATACTCCAAGGGCTTCAGCTTTGTACGAAGCATTTCCTGGCAGTCATCTGGTTTCTAGCCGGAAGGCTGTAGTAAAGGTAAAAAACGCGTTCAGTAGTCATTTCTTTCCCTCCTCTGGCGAACAGCACAGGGATGTTACATGGCTGTGGCTGGTGAAGGAGGTACAAGAACAGGACTTAGCAAAGTAGGTGCCCTCCAATGCCAGCTCTCAACGAGCAAGTGGAACCAAGAAACTACTATCACACCGTTTCTCAGTGGCCTGGGGATTATGAATTATTATTTGAAAGCTTGTGTTACAGTCGTGCCTCTTTGGGAGGTTGTTTGGACTTTCCGAGCTCCTAAAGCTGATATTTTGAGACATCAGACAGGTATTTCACATGGCTCAGCTAACATGATCTACCTTCAGCTCCTTTGCTGAAAGCAATTTTCCTCCAAAGGAGCTTGGTTTTTTGCAAAAGTTTCTGAAAACATGGAGGTGGAAGCAATATAAGAACAAATGAACAAATATGTCCGTCATGTCCACCAGAACACAATATATTGCTCAGGAACCGCTCGGGGCCCATGGTGGTATTGTGGTTCTGACCGATCAGCGATGTTTCACACAGCCTCTGCTTAATGAGGGTGAGGGGAAAAGAGACTGTGCGTTGAGATAAGAACAATTTAATAAC
>NW_010120023.1:0-5545 GCF_000699245.1 Pterocles gutturalis | reverse complement strand
GCCGAGCCAGCGCCAGCATGCCCACGCTGTTTAGCAAAGACCCGTCCCGCCTTTCCGTGCCAGTCCTGTTTGTCCGCTGACAGCGTTAGACATTCGTGGGCCGCTGCCAAACAGCGTGGGTCAGGCTTGTCTACGCCTGAGCAAGTCACAAGCTCCATGAAAAGCACTCGCGTGTGCGCATAGGAATGGGTCACATCTGTAGCAGGCGGGCAGAGGGCCTGCCGTTCGGATTGCCTAGCTTCTGCACTGCTGCATTTAGCTCCTCCTAATTTTCACAGATTTAATCTGGTCAGGCTTGAAAATGTTCATTCTTGATGTCTGCTTCTGACCAATATTTTGAGGAGGTGCTTACTTAAGGTGCATTGACTGCCATTGAGAACTAGGAACATGCTGAAAACATCCTTCACCACTGTGTATATGCTGCTCCTTTAAAAACTGTCATTGAGACACTCCTACAAATCAGGATGTAAGTATTAGCATCACTGCTTCCTTTTCTTTCACCATGAAAATCCCCCCAAAGTTGTTAAAACTGTAAAAACACAGAAAAAAAGTAGCCAATAAAGTTCAGCTGACTTTTGCAAGAGCCGAGAAGCTTAAATCTTTGCTAAGTTGTTCTGTCTTTGGAGTTTGTTCCAGTATCTTACAGAACCTACTTGAGGGCTTGGTTATTTATAACTTCACTCTCTTTTTTTTCCCACTGGACAAAAGTTAAAGGGTTTGATTCTGGCTTTGAAAGGTAGTACAGGACTCCTGCAGTTACTGGGTATGGATGTTATGAGCTACTGTTGTGGGAATTGCTGACAGCAGGGAAACTGCCTCGCTCGTACAAGGTTCACTATTGTGCGTACTGACCGCACTTAAGTTCAGGAAGACTGACTTTTTTAATGCAGGGGAGTGAGAAAAAGAGGTTGAAGAGGAAATCAGCTGAGCAATGGGGAAAATGCAGGGAATAACCTGGGGAAGGACAAAAAGATGGGGCTAGTGTAGGAACAGAAAGGGACTGAGTGCCAGGGAAAGCTAGGAATAAGAGACGAAGCAGGTTAGGGGAAGGAATGACAGTGGAAGGACACAATGCTCAGTGTCAGGTGAATAGAGGAAAGATGCAGATGGATCTACTAAAGAATCTGGAATTAAACTTGATGTTACTGTTCTGTTGAGCAAAAAGCTGTAAACACAAGGATCTTGCTATTTCACATTCGCTCTATCCCCCCTCTAGTGGCAGATCCCCACAGAAAATACAGTGCTGCTTATTCCATTTGTTGTTTTGCTAGTGGCGTTCAGATACCTTTGTGAATCCAAAAATTCAGCTTTGCCATGACCTACATAAGATGTCATTTCCTCATTTCTTGTTCTTAGGAGGGAAATTATATTTAAATCTACAGTAGACTAACACTAAGATTACAAAAAATGGCCTTGGGATTTGGCATATGTATTATTAAGGTTGACTCCGAAGCCTTTGTTCATCTTGAGCACGATCAGATAGATATTATTTTTCCTCTTTTCCTCATGGAATATTTAGTTGATTCATTGAACAAGGTAAATGGGTGCCTGGAGGGAAAAAACGGTACTGTGAACAAACCAGTCCTCTGTAGACTACCTGTTCCACTTGTTCTCTAAAAGTCAGAAACTGTTTGATGAATGAGACAAGAGTATTGCAGACAGACAGTAGTGGTCCAGTGGCTAAGAGAACAAATGTTGCCACAGACAATCAGACCCTGTTTCTGCTCTCTAATAGAGGGGGTTTGGGTGATATCAAGTCACATGAACTGAAATACCTGCAGAGAGCTGGTAAGGTTTCTTTGCTTTCCGGGTTCCCTCTCAAGACATTTGTGATCTAAAGTGCAGAAATACGCAGAACTCGTGTTTGCAGCTGAGGCCAATGAGAACAATGAGTTTAGACCTTTTCTTGCAAGGATCTTTTACACATAAAACTGTAATGTATATGATAAGCTATGATTTCTTAGGACATTATTAAACTGTAAGGAGATTAACCATTCTACTGTCGGTTCACTGTTTCAATGGTGTATATGGATTAATATGAGAGGTCACAATTTATGATTACAGTAAAACCATATTTTGAATCATAAGAGTTTCAGTGAGAGCAGGCTGAATAAACCATGGGTCAAATGGAAAGTAGTATCCGGTCTTATACTTTAAAGCTGTAATTTAATGCATATTTTTGATGGGGCAAATGCAGGTTACTTTAAAACTGTGTCATAATGGGTATATGGACCAATTCAGGATTTCTAGGCAACATAGTGACATGTTATTTTCTCTGTGTTTGATTTTACAACTCTTCCTATTCTTGTGGTTGGAGATGAACATTAGATATCATTACCTGTTTAGATACATGCTCTGTTCTGTTGAGTTAGATACACTGTAGTATTGTGATGTTTAATAGCCAATAAATAGGAATATATACATATAGGAATATATGTAGAAGAAGCAACACAGCTAATGTGGTCTAGACTAACTTTTAGTCTAGCATCAGTAAATCTGGTATGGGTGGTATGAGAGACAAGAACAACAACGTTTCCAGTTCTGGTTTGCTGTTGTTGGTTTGTTGTTTTTTTTTTCCTTTCACACATAATGTAAAGTGGGTATCAGTGCTACGCACTACTAAAAACCTATGGAGAGTTCTGATTCTCCTTGAGATGTAGTGCTAGGCCCAAAAAACTGTTCTCAAGTAGAATTCAGGTTCCTTTGTTAGATGCCTGAATTACGATAGGGACGGGATAAAGAAAAGTGTTAGTCTCAGAAATAATGCTCAAAGCCCTAGAGCTGTTCAAAGAACTCTCCTGGGCAGTCAACAAGAAACACTAAAGACAGTTGTTTGTGTAAAACCCACCCCTTTCCCAGGATTTAGGCATATTAGTAAGAGACTGGAAATGTATCTTTTCATCTACTTGGGCTCTGTAATTTTGAATTTTCTCTTGAATATAGATGTTCATCATTTATTTTTCAAAGAAAAACTATTTCCAGTTTTGAAGTCAGGAAGGAAGAAAATATTTATATTGACCACTTTTATAAACTAGCCGTGTTTACTTAAGGCTTTATAAACATATCTCTGTGTGTATGAAGCCATAAATAAATATATTTCATATATATTTTTATCTGTCTATGTGTACATCCACGTGCATTTTGTGTGTCAAAACACTGCAGCAGTGGCAAGAATCCACTTTTTGAACCTTGGTCTCCTTTTTATCATGCCAGTAACTTGTATGGTAGGCTACAATATAGAAGGTGGACATAGCAATGTTTCCAACTTTTTTTTTTTCTAGTTATGTGTCAAGAATTGCCAATCTTCTTGCTCAATCTTCTTCCTATGTCTTCAGAGCTATGCCTGTGTTTTTTCTACCCATTTAGGGTTAGATGGGAACCTGGTTACTGAGACTGGGACAAACTTATGCGCAAGTGCAGGACCAGAGATATAGTTATATGAAGAAGTTTCATCTTAAGTACAGATATGTCTTAAGCCATAGGCAGCTGCTGAGGGGATTTTTTTTTCTTTTTTTTTTTTTTTTTAGAGCTCAGTTTTGGATTTGGACACCTAAAGCTTGTCTAATCCCTTCTTTAGATGCCAGACTCTTTTTCTGGATCTAGCCTCTAATAGCAAACAGAGGAAACTAGTTTTTCAACAGTTATTTTCTTACTGACCAGGGTGATGGTATCTAGGTTTACATTTTCCACTACAGACTATGGAAACCTTATCTCTGGATTTTAAGAAACAGTACAGTCAAGTAGACTCCATATGTGAAGGGATCTACCATCCAAACAAGGAAGAAAATATAAAAATATTACACAGGTATAACTTCTACAACTTTCTTAACTGCATGCTAACTCGTAAGAGTGGACAAAGATTAAATTCTTGTTGTCAGAAGCATTGCAAAAAAAAATCTCTGAAAGTATTTACTGACAAAAGTTTGTTTCCACACCAGGTCAATTAATATTAAATTATGAGATTAAGAGATAATGTGTCTATTTTAACATATGTATAACTCCTATAACTAAAATAGTTCTATATATGTGATGCAACTAACATTTAGTTCTTAGAGACAAATTATTTTGGTCAGGGTATTGTAAGTGTATCATCATGATATAAACCCATTATTGTTGGATTGAACAACAAATGATCAACAGTTGCTTATTTGAAAACTGTTACTCAGAAATTTTGTAGGAACATAGGAATTTGGCAAACTGCATTTCATGTTCAACAACCTGATTTTTCTCATTTGCTTCATGAATTAAATGCTTGTATCTTCACATCCATCCTTTGTAGCAACAGTTGCAATATAAGAAAAGGAGACAGTTTCTTAAGTACATAGCATACTGTGCTTGATGGGTATGTTTCTGAGTATGGTACAGCAGGGTAGAACATTTTTAGTTTGCTTAAGATATTTCTTATTGGAAATGGAGCTCAGTGTTGTTATTGTGAAAACAGTTGTGATTATTCTGAAATTTTTATTTCTTCTGAAGTTCCCCTGTATACTAAGCTGTTTGTGTTTTTTAATGATACAAGAACAACTGAGATAATAGCAGCACATGCATATATATGCATGATCTATAATGGGGAGAACCTGCAAGGTGTAATAATTATGGACAGTACATTTTGATGTGCAGATACAAGTGCAATAGTGAGAAGACTTCACCTGTATCATAATCTATCCTCAAGACTTGTGATGGACAAATGGACATAGGAAGGGACAATTTATAGTTTAATTTTCCTAAGAAACTTAGCTTGTTTGAATGTACATTCCTTTTCCTCTGCTGCTTCTGTAACTCTTCAACATGTGGATCCAGTGAAGTACATTTGACAAGGATAGAATCTTAAAAACACTTAATTTTGCAGACACAGAAGAGAAGTTGTGGCTGGAATACAGTAGGTGACAAAGCTAAACAGATACTGACTGTCCAAGAACACATTGCTCAGAACATGCACAGTTTATTCTGCTTTTGTCTGTAAGGTCAATGGAATATGGAGAAAATGAAAGCACCATGGGAGGAAAAGGTAGCTACAAGCTTGTGTGAAGGAAGAGAGGAAGAGAGTAAACTGGAAATATTGTAAGGAAGAAATTCAAGAAAAACAGAGGGAACATGGAGGGGGGTGAGTCTACGGTGATCAGAGATGGTTAGTACTTTAGATACGGCTATAGAAAACTATAATCCCATAGTTGTTCATGGAGTCAATTAATCCAGTAAAAGTTATTGCAAGTTTCCCTCTCCCTTTTCTGTTTCTGAAGGGAGCCTATAAACAGGAGGGGGAGCAACTGTTTACAGGGGTTGATAGTGACAGGACAAGGGGGAATGGTTTTAAACTAAGAGAGGGGAGATTTAGGTTGGATATTAGGTGGAAATTTTTCACTCAGAGGGTGGTGAGGCACTGGAACAGGTTGCCCAGAGAAGCTGTGGATGCCCCATTCCCTGGAGGCATTCAAGGCCAGGCTGGATGGGGCCCTGGGCAGCCTGCTCTAGTGGTTGGCAACCCTGCCCACAGCAGGGGGGTTGAAACTTGATCTTTTAAGGTCCTTTTCAAGCCAGGCCATTC
>NW_010120022.1:0-13273 GCF_000699245.1 Pterocles gutturalis | reverse complement strand
GCTCAGGCCTTCAGGGGTTGCTGGCGCGGGGTCTTCCAGCCTGAGATACTGCTGCGGTTCGTAGTGTGCTCTTAACTTATGAGTGAGGCCAGTTGTTCTCAGAACCCAAATGAAAGGTGGTGTGTCTGTGATGTCCAGCAGCAGCGAGTCCAGAATAGCAGCAGTGGCTTGTGTGAAGTTCTGGCGGTGTTTTGGACCTGCCGCCACAATATGTTTCTTATGAAGAAAAAAAATAATACATTGAGGGTTTTTTTCTAACACAGAAAGATTGGAGGAATGATGGTAGAGTGAACACACACTGTATTTTACTTATCTTTCACAATAATTTGCAGCTGAACGGGTTAATCTCTGTTGCTCGGTTTTACTTATGGTTGTGTGGGAGGGGGGAATTAGTGCTGGACCTGAAGACGTGAATCCTTCCTTCTGTGTGCAACCATTTCAGGATGAGCTACAAGAAGCAATTTCTGCTCGTGCAGCAAGAGAGCAAACAGATGATTACTCAGATGACTTTGAGAGTGACAAAGATGACATGTTAAATGGTAAGACAGAATTAAATATTTTTCCTTGTGTTCTTCCCTTTTGTAACTCATTACTAGGTCACAGAGAATCTCTGCTAGTCAATATGATTTAGTGTTCCAAGTTTCATATTTTAGCAGCTTCTAAATCACTTAGTCCTCCTCTTCCGAGTGAGGAGCAGAATTACCCGTGAGATCAGTGGTGGTGCTAACCTGCTAGACCAGACGCAGTCTGTACTGTTTCCTACACTTGGGAGCCCAGTTTTACTCCATAGCCATATCGGTTACACCTGAATGAGACAGTACCTCACAGTGCTGAGAATGAAAGTGGACACGGGCAGAGAGAAAGCCATGTTGTTGTCTTACTGTTTTCCCAGTGTGGAAAATCAGCAAATACGGGCTGCAGGACACTCTGCAGGGCAGGCTTACCTGCGGGTGTGCACAAACCAGGAACAGATTTGATCTGGCTGTTTTTCTTGGGCCACGATGCATTTTATATTTGGTAATGGTTGTGTTTAACAAGATTGGCCCAATGGCTTTTCTTCATCCTGAGATGGTGCTGCATGTTAAGGGAAATATGAATCTTAAATATCATAATGAATTTTTAAAAGGATTTCCTCTGTGTCCTGTTTTTCATTCACATCTGAAACATCTTTTAAAAGTTCATGGGATGCTTTGATTTCCTTTTGCTCACAAGATTTAGAAAAAAGCTACTCCTACATTAAATACGTTACTCAACTATCGTTACATTCTTTTGTCATCTTCCTCGAGCATTTGAACTCTGAAATAAAGTAATTTAGAAATAACAGGCTCCAGGAAGATAAAAATATTTTTGTTAAACATGTCAGCCTTGGCATTGGAGCAGGTATCTCCTTTGAGTATCTTCTCACAGATTTCAGATGGGACAGGAGTGAAGAGAATAGAAGGGAGGATGGATTCTGGTAACCAAACATGCCTAGCTTTGTTGTTGACTTGCTTCCACTTTTATGACATTGGAGACATAATTTTTCAGGAGGGATTTAAGTTGAATGACAGATAAGAATTATCCAGTGAATATTTGAAGTCTTTTCTTTGGATCGGGTCCATGGAAACAGATGGCAGGAAAGGAGGTAGAATAGGGATCTAGTTTGATGGCGTTGCAGAGATCAGAGGTGGAAAGAGAAATGACTTAAGTCGGGAAAAGTATATCAAAAATACTTTTAAATTATAGAAGGTATAGTTTCTGTGTTCCATTTTTTTCCACTTGTCTCAAATGGAAGTTGATAATGTGCTGTTTTCAGGTATTGGGGAAGAACTTAATGAAAGTAATTCAGGTGCTGAAAGCACTAAGAAATCAGTTGCTGTTGAGAGTCCTCTCTCAGATGATGATGCTTCACAAAAAGCAGCAGATTTGGAAAACGAAGCTGCTGATGACTTGATGTTATCCTGTCATGAGAAGAAGCCTTGGCAAATAATATGTTTAGAAAGTGAAAACATACAGGATGACAGAAAAGATGGTGAAGAAGAATGTTTGGAAAGTCAAAATGAGGATGATGACAGAAAAAATAATGAAGAGTGTTCAGCTACTGAAGAAGTGCCACGTGATAATAGTGAAACTGGCCTCTGTAATGACCTGCCTGTTCATGAACTACCGAAAAAAAGAAATCAAAGGGAAAACAAACCAATACCAAAGCCACGGCTGCATAGAATAAGAAATGCTTCAGCATCAGGTGAAAAGAAAGTATTTGAATGTTGTTGCTGCTACTTGCTTAGCCGTATTACAGTATTATAAAGTGTTGCAATTTGAGTTATTTTCTGTATTAAGAATCAGCAGCTTTGGCTTGCAGGGTATTTATTCACTATTCCTTTAAAAGTACATGTTTTGATAATCTCCAGCTGCCAGGGGGTAAACTGAACCAGTGTGGGCCAAGTAGCAGGAGGTTCCTATTTGCCTTTTCCTTTGAGGAGATGAAAGACAGCTGTTTGGGTACTTCAAGTCCGGCTCTCCATCAGTGCATGTCTGTGGCAGCTGTGGGAGGGCTACAGAGTTGCCTCTGCGTGTGCATAGCACAGAAAGCCATATTCACATGGTGCCCACAGCATCTGTGCAGTTTTGTTGCTGAGACATCACAATGCCGTAATGTTACAATGTCGGAAAATGAGCTGTAACAAAAACGTTTATGAATGGTAGGGTTCTCATCATAACAAAGTTAAAACTTCAAATGATCTTTTACTTTGACGATACTGAGCTGGTTTTAGATGGATAATCAAACACATAAAACCCACAAACTTTAATGTTTCGTTGCAAGAATAGCTAATTCAGTTTTAATATGGAAAGCAGAACTTGGAATTCTGCTAATTGACTACGTGTGCATTTACAAATTTAAAATGTCAAAAGACTTTATATTTTTAAATCTACTTCCTAATATGAGAAGAATTCATCCTGTTTGATGTTGAGAGAAATTTATGTCTGGTTGTTACTGTAGATTACAACTTTGAAATTGATAGAGCATAATTAATGATACCAGCTCCTTTTTTTTCTTTCCACATGATGGCACTGAAGTGCTAGATGTTTGAATGTGCAGCTGGGCACTCCACATGCCTCTCTTTCATGGCCAGTATGCCTGTGTAGTTTTAGACTGGTAGAAAAAAGTTGAAGTACTCCTTTTCTTCATGTGAATCTAAGTAGTACCAGTGATACTGCCATAGTGTCTTCAGTAGTCAACAGTTATAAATTTTCTTGTTAGAGAAATGATCTCTGTCCAACAGAGATAAGCATTTCTATGTGGATCAACGTACGTAAAGAAAAGGAAGGGCAGGTGGAAAGTGATTGTGAGGCTTGATCTTGGTAGTGGCAGAACAGAGGAAGAAAACATGAAGAAGATAGAATTACTAAACAGGAGGAAAGTGAGGAGCCAGAGGATAGAAATCTGTAAGAAGTAGTCGTGTGGTTGTTTTCCTGCCCAGTGACTGCCTTAGGGAGGGAACAGAGACATCCCTGAAGAAGCTGGGAATAGAGTGAAAGCACTCCTCTTTGACTGCATTTCCCATGGTGTCTCCTCCTACCCAGGGTTGTTCTGTTCTGCACCGTGCAGGGAGAAGCAGTCTTCCCTTTGTATCTTCACTAGTAAATAACTAGACAAACAGAACAGCAAAAAGGTTTTCTTACAGCAGTGCTAGATTACGCATATGTTGTCTTCTATATTTATGAAAACTCTGTCTCTCTAATTGTAGATAAGCCCTTGGGTGTAGTTTCAATTTATACAGAGATAATGATAAATGGAAAAAAAATGTTTGTAGATTGTCTATGTAGAGATTATATTAGAAGCTTCAAAACTTTCATTAAACTTTATGAAAACGTAGCTGTAACTCTTTATATAGCTGTTTGTAGATGGCCTCACTGTGTTAAGAAAGCCGTACTATTATTTTAATAGCTCATTTAACTGAAAGTAGTTGACTCTATCTTGACAAAATAGTGTTCCAGACTAAAATGTCTTTAACTAGACATAACTAAAACTATATTTATTTTCAGCCAAGAATATCAGCATTTCGTCATTAGATAGCTGTTGTAAACCATCACCTCAACCAAGAAGTATGTTGAGAAAAAGTCGTCCCGTGAAAAATTATGAGCTTAATAGGTCAGAAGGAAAAGTAACTTCTAGAAGTGGATTTTCTTCATTTTCAGCACCATCATCCCTAACTACTCTGAATGCACAAGCCACGCCCAAGAAAAAACTGCTTGACAAAAGCCCTAGTCCTGAAGTAAGAGAGTATATGTGTTGATTTTTTACCATCTACATTGGAAACTTTAGAAACTAACTTTTATTTAGGTGACAATTTTTGGGGAGAAAAATAGGAGTAGGAAGAAATGTCTTTGCCAGTAGCATTATTATGATGAGGGCCAGAGAAGAGAACATCATTCTTTTTCTTTCAAACTAGAAACAGGATTTTGTGATGGTTTGCAGCCTTATGTGCTGATTGGTTTTATTTCTCTAAATGTAAAACACGAATTATACATCTCCTAGAGAGTTCTGAACAAACATTCTATCAAATTGTTACAAAGTCAAGTTAAATTTATGGATTTGTTATGAATTTCTCACTTGCTTATTTGTCACTTTCTGATCTAAGGGTCCCAGGCTAGAAAGTACTTCACCACCATTTTCCATTAATTTTACTTCCCACAATGAAAGATCTGGAGACTCCAATTTACTGATGTGTGGAGAAGCACCACTTGTGAAAGGTAGAACTTAGATACGTACAACTGGATAAATGTTACCATTTATACTTTAGTAATATCTAATGGTCCAATACAAGTCGTCTTAAAATCAGTAGCGTTCTTAATTTCCTTTCTCCTCTCTTTCAGTGTCTTTCTCATGCCCTTGTGTCTCCTTTTCTGGTTTTGAGAATGCCCCAGCCTCATTCTTGTAGTTATGTCCAAGTACGGTATAATCCCAGGTGTTGAGAAGTTTGGCCCTAGAGGCATCCCAGGAATGGAGAGGAACAGATTAAAGTTTGAGAATTTAGGTTTTAAACTTTGACTTATGTCAAGTGTATGCATCATTGCATCTTTGAGACTTAAAATAAGTCATTTTTATTTCATTTCCTTTTTTGTAGTCAGCATGACTAGGGTAAACCTTTCACTTCTTCCTGTACCTTTTCAACAAAGTTTGATACACACTGACTAGTGCTTTTCTTTTTTTTTTTTTTTTTTTTTTGGATTTATGAACCCCTAGCAGTTCTTAGGGGATGTGCAAATCCTTTGAAAAATATCAAATCTGTGGGCTTCTCAGTAGTATCCATTGAACTTACCTTTTTCAGTCCCCTTTTTCAGACTGATTACAGAAAATCCACTGACCCCAGGTTGAAAAACACTGGAATAGGCTGTTGGGTACCTTTTTTATTTTGTGAAGGGAATCATGCGGGGGGTAGTTTTCTGCGTGCAGGACCGTAACAGGTAGGTACCATAGAGTGTCAGGCACAGCAAGAAGAATGCTGTCTGTATGGCCTATGTGATCTCTGTATGCTGTGGCCTGAAAAGATAAAAATGGGACTTGGCTTGAATTTAGTACAGGAAGGTGAACAAAAGTTGAAAACTCAGGAAATGTACTGAGTAGTAGATAATGAATGTGCTCAGATCTGTGTTTAATTTCAGTGCTTTTTTATATTTTGCGGATACTTTGGATTAGGAAGCTTGTTTGGTATAGCTTGATGGTTTTAAGCATCGTTAATGAAACAATGTCTAAGGAGAGTTTGTACAGGAAAAAGGATATGAGCATCAGTGTAGTGGAATGGGTAGATTCTCCAAGTGCAGTGAGAGCTTAAGAGGAAGAGAATAATAAAGGTGGTGTTATCAGGATGAAGGAGGACTTAGAAACAAAAATGATATGGCATCTTCAACAAAAGTGGAGGAAAAGGGACTGGAAAAGATTGTTTAAATATGATGCTGAGGTGTGCAGGTGTAAGAATTCCAAGCAGACTGGTCAGACTTGTATAGCTTGAATTGTCAAGAAAGAAACTCCAATAATACTACTTACAGGGTTTGTGTGGCATTTCTCAGCTAGCCATGGGAAGGTTAGTATTTTGTATCCATTGTGCAAACAGCCAAACTGACTTGCACGCAAATTTCTGTGAAGTGCGTGCTACCAAGTGCATATAGTAAATGGGATGTCAGCAATGTCCTGTGCACTAGGTGCTGCAGCTTAATTAGAGTTGTACAGTTTCTGATGCCTACAGTTTATATGCAGCTGTACTATCAATTAAGTGTAAAGTAAAATATGAAAGTTTACATACCAAGAGAGGATAGAAAATGGTTCATATAAATTCAGAATTCTCCTTGTAACCCGAATGTATGTTCATCATTGTAAATCTAGGTTAAATTTCTTAGATTGTCAGCATTGGTATTCCTTTCTTCAGGTAACTTGGAGCTAATCTCTCATCCACAACTTATGTTTCATTTAAGAATTCCATCAGAAAATTGTAGAAGACTGTAATTTGGAATTTACCATGGTCTTTTTTGGTTTGTGTCTGAATTGTTCTACAAGTTTAGATCTCTGCATTAATAGCAGTTCAGATCTGATAAAAATGGTTGTTGAGTATTATTAATAAAGTGTTTTGTAAATGACAATTCCACCACTTAGGCACACATTTAAAATGAGGTGATGTTTTGTTTCCATCACCACCAGAGAATCTTTCCGTTATTTCCTTGTGTGTCCCACACCCCTGAAAACCATGATGACAGCAGTTTTTGTCACCTGAATTGTGGTACAGACTTCTGTAGTAGTTTGCTAGATGTCAGAAGAGTGCTTGCTGTGATTGCTTTTGGTTTCTGTACTAGAACCATGTTTGGGTGGCAAAGCAGACGGGAAGTTTTGCCTTTGTCATGCTCTCACATTCTGTAACATTTTGTTAAAATTTCAGTTGCTACTCCAGTCTTACATTGAAATACAATACAAGTGAATACTCTTTGTATTAGTCCATATAGTTCTTAGAAGGAAATATGCAGAATACATTATATTATATCAAATTTAGTAATATGTTTCATAAACAGATTTTTTTAATACAGAAATAACAATACTCGGAAACAATGAAATTCTTGTTAATATGTCCTCTCAATCATTTTTCTCCCGTTAGATCAAGATCAGAAGATCAACACCAGTGACTTGAAACTGGAGGACTGTGGTAGAAAATCCCCTTCTGTGACAGAAGTAATGATGACCACAGTGTCCGAGAAAACAAAGGTACGAGAGAAGTCAGCAGATGACAGTTCAGACGAGACGATTAAACCAGTGGAAGGGCAAATAGTGACTGATACCTTACAGGAGGTATCAGTGATTGACCAATCTGAGCACGGGGAGGCAAAGAACACTTCAAAGGACTCTGCCAAGGTATTACTGATAAGCATTTTTACCATTGTTTAGAACAATGTCCTAGAAGCACAGTGAAGAGTTTTGTAAAGTTACTGTGGTACCTTAAATGTGTAGGACTCTGTAAAGCTGACAATTTATCTCTGGCTTCTAGAGCTGAGGTTCTTACAAATTCTGTATGTTTTTATGGAGGATGTAGGGAATACTTTTTACACAAATATTTTAAACCAGATAAAGGAATTGAATTATGAGTTTTTCAATCTTAAGGAAATACTCTTATCCAAGTGAAAACTTCAGATCTCTATTGTGAGGTTAGCTGAATTGGAATGAGCAGTGCAGGATGGCAGAGGACTTAAATAATGGCTAAGACGCAAAGCACTTATGCTTTATCATAAGAAAGAAAATATGTAGATATATGTAATTGTTAAAGCTAAATATTAAAAACAGTTAAAAGAGTGTTGATATAATAACAGGGAAACCCTCTGCCCAGCTGTGTTTTTATTCCTTTGTATTTCTAAACTATAGACTATATTTTTACGTAATACAAAACAACATTTCTGTGTGCCATTCCAAAAAGATACAGGCATTCTGAAAGTTTGCTTGTTTGGTTTGTTTGGGTTTTTTTTACTTTCTTAGCCTGTACCATACCCTTTCTATATTAGAGTGTCTTTCTTGCGTATTTTTCTAACATAGAATCATAGAATATCTTGAGTTGAAAGGGACCCATAAGGATCACCAAGTCCAACTCCCAACATCCTTGTTAGCTTGTAAAAATCTGTTTCATCCTGATCTAGTTCTGTCACTTGAGAGAACGTAGAATTTTACTTTTCATCTGTGTTTCTTAGAAACTAAGTGAAACAAAGGAGAGAGTTCGACAAAACCCGAAAGCTTCTTCATCTGACAGGTAAGAGAACGGTGCTGTGTATCACAGTCTGCAGAGTGTAAGATGCACTTAAGTGCCCTGCCAGTGCTGCTTCACTCCCATTTTCTGTCTGTGGAAAACAGTTTAGTACAGGTGTCATGTTATTACAACCCTTGCTCAGGGTTAGATCAGATCAGACTCCAGGTCTTTCACCAGTGTTTATGATGAGTGTGTGCTACTGGATCCACCAATGAATCCAGTCCATGGTTTCTTTACAGGTTTGAAGCTGTTTTGTAGATGAAAGTGTAATTTGTAAACTTTCTTGGGCTGGATATATTGAGTAGTGGCTTGTTTGGCAATAATAAAGCCCTCAGAAGAAAACCAGCTTCCTCCTCCTTTTGTTTTCCCCTGTCCCCAACCAAATGCATGTAAAAACAGAATCCAAGTAACTTTTGGTGTACGCTGAAATAAAAGGAACACTATTTGGTATTATCTACAATAAATTGAAAGATCATGGATGTATTTGTGTCTTGGTATTTTCATAGGTCTCTGTCTTCTGCGCACTTAAAGAAAAAGGCAAAAGCTGTTGCACCAGCTGCACCTGTTTCATCTCAATATCTGGGAACATTAAAGGTGCTGGAGGATAAACACGTGCAGAAGAACAGTACAGAATTTCACAAAGCGGATAGTTTACGAGCAGCTGTTTTCCAGGTAGATCTTAAAAGCAAACAAATAGAAACCAAACAAAACAACCAACAAACAAAACTATGCACATAAAGGTTCTGTTATAGGAGTCAACACCTCTTATTTTCTTGAAATCAATATTTCTGAGGATATTCCTTGCATATGCTTACAGGCGTAATAATTGTTTCATTCTGTTGGCTATGCCTTTTCATCGAATTATGAACTAAAAAGCTAGATGAGAGGGACATGCCGGGTTCATAATTAATTTTGTCAAACTATTTTCAGACACATATTTTACTTTTTTTCTACTTCTTTCTTAACATAAATGAATGTGTAGTTTAAAGTTTATTTTACTGATATATTCTGTTCAGTTGACATTCAGGAAAAGTGAAAACAAGTCTAGTATTCTCTCCAGGACAATATATGTGGATTCTGTGTAGAATTTCATAACAGTTAGTTTGTGGGTTCTAACAGATTTTTGCGACTAATCTGTGTAAGAAAAACTTTCTTAACAGATGCCGTTCATATTGGTATGTGTTTTTAATACTTGTTATGGTTCGAGAACAAAATTTTGAACCTCAAATCCATATTTCTATTGTCTCCATAATTTTAAAAGTAAAATAGGCTTCCTTTAGGACACTTATATCTCTAAGCAGCATAACAAATACATAGTTAAACCTTGAAAATTTAAACCTGGTTCTGCAGATGTCTCATAACGCTTTATGGATGCCTTAAGTCTCACTCTTCCCAGTTGGATTTTATTCTCTTTTATTGCAGGTATTCGCAAGAGAGACAATAAATGTGAATACTATTACTATATACCAAGTGATAAAAATCTTTATTGTGTTCCTCTTTTTCAAATTTTTTTTTAATGCTTACATTTTTGGGGTTTTTTTGAAGATTTTTTTTTAAAAGATCCTTAAGCTTTTTTTGTGTTTTGTAGCTATGATTTTAGAACCTTAGACTTTTTTGGTCACAGTGTTTCTGTGATCACAGCTTAGTCTTCCAAATGGGGTAGTTATTGAAGTAGCACGTGGAATAATTAAGAGTAATTTTGGTTCATTATATTCGTGCTGGTCTAGTAATATTTGGTTAACAGAACTTTTCAGTTATACCTTAAAAAGACTCAAAGTATAAAAGTCTTCTAATGATTCTTACAGAATTGGTTGGAAAAAAAGAGGGCCTTTCTTCTGGAATTAAAGAGAATAGAGAAGAAGAAAGCTGAAGATCTAAGGAACGATGCTGAAAAGGTTTGTTTACATTCTTGTTTATAAAGAAGATGACAAACTATAGTTCTTTGAAGTATGCTTTCCTGAGCCTTCTGCGTTATTGCATCACTCTGCTGTTCTAAGGCATCTAAGGCATCTGCTTTTCTCTACCTAGCACAAGGTAAGTTGATACCTTGTATTAAATGGCATGTCTGTCTCATTTTGGTTGCTGTAAAGGGTGTGTCCTACACATTTATGTAAGGTATGTTAAAAGTGTGCTGCTTAGATTAATTGTCAGCTTTGTTTACAAAGACCTTGCAATGCTCAACCTTCAGGTGTTAAGTTTTAATTTGTCATCTGCTAGAAAATGAGTTTGCTCCCTATCTCAAGAAATTATTATCCACAGAGGACTGTATTTTGAATAGTACTGTACAGAATTCTTAGATTTGTCTTTTAAGTATGTAATATTTCACCTCTAAGCATTTAATATGTGTTTCATATTCTTTTACACAGATTTTGGAGGAATAGTTTGTCTCATTCAATTCAGTTAAGTTAAAAATGAGCAGAGAAAAAAAATGCTCTATATAGCTCAAATTTAATTTTGAGTATGACTTGGAATGTTGTCTACAAACCAATTTCCATTTCTTTATTGCTTCATCTAATCCCACATTTGACAATGAGTTTAAAGCATAGTATTTCAATTATAGTTTTATATTTAAGTATGTTTAAAAGTAGACCATTCTTTTCAATCTAGAAAGAAGCTGTTAAAAGAGAGGAAGCAAATGCATCTTTTGAAGCCTGGAAAAGAAAGAAAGAAAGAGAAGCAAAGCAGTTAAGCGAAAAAAAGAAGCTTGAGGAACTTAAGAAAAAGAAAACAGCAGAACAAGATGAGGATAAAACAGAAGCCGCACAGAAGGTAATGTGAAATATGTACATAAATGTGTATTGGATATGTTTCAGGAGATGGTTGAGAGTAATTTTGATTAATTCAACAAGAGGTGGAAACAAACTAGACTGTAAAATTTAAACGTGGTTGATTTTTGAAGACAGTTTGTATTAGATTCTGTTTTGTTGGAAGTATGTAATGTTTACATTTGCACACAAACAGGAATTTTTTCTTATTTGGATTCTATTAACTGAACGTACAATAAACTCCATATAAATACACTGGCAATGAACTATTCCTTACTGGGGAAAAAATAATTTCTTATTTTTAGGTATAGTGATGCCCACTTCTGAGCAATGCTGCAAACAAATATTCCAAAACTGGAATGTGTAGAAATTACAAAAAATAATAATACAGAATAAGCAAGTGGAGTGTTGACAAAAAGGTGAGGGGTAAGATTTCTAATGAACTTGTGGTTTTCTTTAGGCATTCAAAAAATGGAAAGAAAGTAAAGCAGAATATTTCAGAGAGCAAAGCCGAAAGGAAAAACAGTCTGAAAGAATCAAGAAGAAGAAAGAAGAGGAACTGGTTGCAGAGAAGAAGAGAGACAGCATGTCAGCAGTTGAAAAATGGTACTACTCCACTGGGTTTTGGAATATCATAGTTTCCCAGAACTTTGCTTATTAAATGCAATAGGACTTCAATGAGCGCTTGATGTGCTTTTAGTTGGGAGATGATGGCATGCTTGGGATCAGGCTGTTCAGTCCCAATGGAGAGCAAGTATAACAACGAGAACAAGCTGTACATCTTCTTTAAGTTTAGTAACTTAAATGCTTTCCCCCCCAAAAAGGCTACTGACTAAGCCCAGGCAGAGATACTTCAACTGAGAATTAAGATTCATTGAGTAGTATAATGTCATGTGATTAGTCTCATGCTTCATTGCTAACCCATAGGAACAGAGGTGAGTCTTTATGTGAAAGTTTTGTGGAATACGATGTGTGAATGTAGATGTATTCAGAAGCACATGAGATGTGTCTGCTGGAGAAATTCTTTGTTAGTTTTACAAGCCAAGAGTCTTCATAGACCATCTGCAACTCAATATTACCCACAGAAGTTTTGAATCTAATTTTTTGTATGACAGCAGATAAGGGAGAAAGTAATACAGAAAAGGTGATGCCATAATAGATAGGATACTAGGTTCTTTTATACTTTGGTGATATATAAAGATGGACTTCGAAGGTTTTAAATATTTATTCTCAATCTTTTATTAAATGCATAAAATATCTCTTTTGACTCAATTTAGTTAATCAGTCACAGATGTAGCATTTAGTCTGTTACATGATGATTCCTTTTCTTCCCTCTCACTATACAGGAATAAAAAAAAGGACGAATATATAAAACAGAAGAAAGCAGAAAAAATCCTGGAGAGAAGAAAGCAAGAAATACAACAGGCGAAGAAGGAAGAAGAAAATAAGAAGGCTATTGGGGCATATGAAAGATGGCTGGTATTTTTTTCTCTTTTTTTCACTTTGTTGAAACCAAAAAGATAAATGTAGTATTAGGTGTGAACACTTCCGTGTTGTAATACTCAATGTTTTTCATGCTGTTACGGGAGAGGGCAGGTGATGGCAGTATTACATAGCTATTCCCCCAAAATTGTTGAGCAAAACGATAAAATACAGCGAGTTTGATGTTTAGCATACATGAAAAATATATTCTCCCTACCTACGTATCATAGAGTTTTGATTTTCATAGTTAGTCTTCATTTTTTGACATTCCATGTCAGGAAGAACCATCTCTGAAGGGCTAACTCACCACAGCACAAAATTTGCAAAGCCAAGCAGCGTCACCAGCTGCAACAGGGAGCGCGTATACATTCATGGAAGCATTTAAAGTGGAGACTTGTATACCTTAGAATTGATAAAAGCACTTGTATTGAGGTTTGAGATTATTTCCATTTACTAGAAAGGGTGGAACTCTGATGCTCTCAATTGCATCTTTCCTGCAAAAGAAACAGTTACAGTTGTTAAGCAGTAAATTAATGTTTAACTAACTCTAGTCTCAACAATAAGAGAGGTTTTTTTTTTTCCTTCCTACAGAAAGACAAACTAGAAGAGAGATTACTAATATTCTTTAGCATATGTAACTTTCTTAAAGATGTGTGACTTGCTAGTTAAAGAAAAACCTGTGGTTTTCATCCTCAGCCTGTGATGCAATAATTCATCATACTGACTTTCAAGGTTTTCATAGTTTCATAGAATCATAGAATCATAGAA
>NW_010120021.1:0-6877 GCF_000699245.1 Pterocles gutturalis | reverse complement strand
ACTCAATCCCCTCATCCAGGTCATCGATACAGACGTTAAACAGGACAGGCCCCAACACCGATCCCTGGGGAACACCACTGGTGACCGGCCACCACCTGGACTTAAATGAATCTTGAATGAGATTGCTTTTGGCTTTAGTTTGCAGAACCATTTGTCAACCTCTCTCATACCTGATGTCTCAAAAGCATATTAACTTGTTTTTCAGATTTCCAGTCAGGCAACTTATTTTGCAGTTCAGTGAAGCATGTTTGTTCAAGATTCCTCTCTCCCTAGTTTGTGTTGTTCTAGACACTGTCTAAACTGATAGAGAAGACAGAATTTCTCACCTTTGACCCAAATTTACCAGCATATTTTAAAAACATACCAGTAGTTGCTATAATTGTGGGAAGGACACTGTCTTCAAGAAAAATCTTATAGAAACAGCATTCACAGTAACACATCCAAAAAACCAAGGCCATGACCTGTTAATAACGGCTGACAGTAGGTAGCAACTGCAAGGCCTGTCCACCCGGCTCTTTCTCACCTTTATCTCTGAATAAAGAAAGAGATGTTGGCATCATAATACTTCATTGTAAAAACATGCATGGGCAGAGGTGATGTTTTTCCACAGCTGGTGGAATCTGTTTTAGGATATTCGTATATTTGAGACAGGACTTGCCTATAGCTTAAGTTTCTCCCCGCCCCCAGCAGGCTATACTGTTAACTAAACAGATGAATCAGGAAACTGATGAGAATAGTAAGGGAAATAGCTCTCAAAAAATGTTTCATAATGCAAGAGACCGTTTATGATGTGAATCTAGTCCTCATCTTAAAAATGTATGATAGTACAAATGAATTCTGAGCAGTAGTGCCCTTGCAGAAATTTCACTGGGAACACTGACAGATACTGCAGTTCTAAGAAGGAAGTATGGAAAATTAACATGTCAAATCAAGTTTTAGAACCAGTATTTGTAAACTTTTTCCACAAAAATGCAACAGAAGTGAAACTACTAAAAATATGATGGAGAAGGCAGAGGTTGATACAGCCTATATTCACCAATACCTGTTTTTACAGGGAAATTTAAGAAGGAAAAGTGTTAACACAGAAAGAACCCATTAAAGCAGACTGTTATTAGATAAACAGGTGAGCCCACTGGTGAGTAACACAAGACAGACACAAGTGCCACATGAAACCCAGGCTTAATGAAAATTTAAAACTCAGAACCAATTTATTCAGAATATGCAAGAACAATTAACATCAAACATCTGTAACATCAGTATTTAAAAAAATACACCAATGTTTTAAAAGAACACAGGTCTCATTTGCCAAATTCTACTGCACATCAGTTTATTTCCCAATTTCAGAAGGGAACAGCAAGTAATTGATTATATAAAGACAAACATGTGCATACAAGGCTAACATTGGCATTTAAAGTTGTAGCAACAATATATGGAACAGAGTAATTTTTTTTTCTTTTTCTAAACAAAAATATCTACAATCAGTTTTATAAGTAAGGAATCAAGCTGATACCTGTTTAACCAGTTAAATACTTCCAGTGCAGCAAGAGAACTGTTAACATTTCAGAAAGTTTATCTAGAAAACACATTTGCTCAGCATTTGTAACTTTTCAAGCACAATGGTTTTAGTACTCAACTGACTGACTGTTGAACACTAACCACCAAGCTGGCTGGCTTCCAGAAGAAGCAAGACAAAGACTGTCAGCTAATGTCAATTTAATGCCATTTTGGCCTGTAAAGCACTGGAAGTTTAACTGAAAAATCATGAAGGCTTTTATGATACAGCCAGGAACAGTCTTTACCAGTATTGCTACCAATATTCCTCACAACCTTTACTTACTAGTATCTGCATATGGGGGTCAGTTACTCATGCATGTAATATCCTAAAGAATAGTGAACTTTCAACACAGAGTTTGTGCAAACCATCAGAAAAAGTGGGTGGAAAGTCTAGCTGGGATCTTTGACAATTTTTTTTTTGTTTTAACTTAGCCCTTAGGAGTAGGGACTTCTACTCATCTACTAAGGATCTGATATTTGATTTCCTAACACCTTCATCGTCCTTCTGGATTTTATCTTCTCCTGCTACAATCAACCCATTAAACATAAATGGATGCTGTGCTGTTTTTGCTGCCTACAGCTCGCCCATCTTTCACAAAAGTCTGTATTTGAGATTCTTGCTCCCATCTATCTTTTTGAAAAGATCACAGGTGAGAAGGACCACCTGGGAGTGTAATTGTGGCTTATGTAAAATATTTACTATTCTAAAAATACCCACCACTTTATTACCTTGCAGTAAACAGAAAAATTCTTACTTATTATAGATAGCTAGGTTTTAGGGTGGCAAAAACCACTAAAAAATACAACACAAAGGGGTCTTAAGAACAAAGATAAATTAGCAGGATTAAAAATGTATTAATTTAAAAAATTGCCTTGAAATCACAGCTCGGCAAGCATCCATCTTCTCTTGTGTTACCCAGGTTCTGCAGCAAGAACATTGGCACAAACATCCACCTACTAAAACATGAGTATTTGATTCTTTGGAACAAATGCTGTTCAGCGTGCTGACACGAATTTCAATTCCAGTTCAGAACAGGCACACAGGGAAGTAACCACAGCTAAGCAAACCCTGAGCAAAGTAGTTTTCAAGCAATGTTTTCAGCCCTGGTTTATCTTTTTGGGACAGCTTTCTGAATGGTTTTATGCAAGACAAGAATCAAGGTGTTCATTTATTTTAGACTCCAAAACCTCAGTCTGGCAAACAGGACAACTGACTTTTTTATCCTGCCTTACAGCAGTGCTGGAACTTGCAGAGGAGAATGTAGATTCAGCTTTGGTTTTTATAGGTGTATTTACACTTAAAGTGACATCAGTACTCCTTTTTTTAATAAAATAGTTTTCAAAGGCAGTTGCGTCTTCCATTTTTGGCCATTGCTGCATTGTATTAGTACACTTGGTGCTTTTTTTCTCAGATGCAACCTGAGCTGTTGCCTGCTCAAAACACATTTGTTTCGGTGGCCTGTTATAATATGGCATAACCCTCTTCCCATTTGCAGAACCTTGGTTTGGTCCTTCTTCCATAACACAAGCAATTTTAACAGGAGGTCCATCAACATTCTCGTAAGCTTTTGTATTAGCAACAGAGAGTTTCGGAAACTCACACTCTGAAGCTAAGTTGATTTTCTCACTGGCATCATCAGAATAAAGTGGAAAGAAGATGTCACTACGGGGTGACTTTTCAAATTTTATCTCACTTGTAGGGATTGGTATTGTCCTTATGGCTGAACGATGATGTGAACCAGGTATTTCATTGTTTCTAAGAGTGCTGCTGAAATCTGTGCTTTTTTCTGAGAGTCCATCGTCTTCTCCAAGCCGATATCCCTTTCCACTAAAAGGCATCACATCTTGCGTATCACGTGTTTGTGTCTTACCTGCAAAATAAGAGAAGAAAATTTAGTAATATAAATCACGGGCTTAGTATTTTACGTGCTTCACCCGAAAAATCTGCTGCCTGAAAAGAGTGCAGCAAACTAAACATTTGTAAACAACTAAGTTGAGAAGAGCCTAGAAATGCACAAATAAAATGGGCCCTGATCCTTGCTACATAACAAACAAAAAAAGCTCATGTAGTGGTTGATCTTTATTTGTTCAAGGAACTGTTTGGACAAAAACAGTTTGGAAAAGAAAAAAATAATTATTTTAAATACCTTTGTTATTTGACTCAGAATTTGGAAGTTTTGCTAGCTGGGTTTTTCCCTTTGATCTCTTAGAGAAGTTCTCTGGCTCCTTGACTTTTGTGAATGTACCTCCACATGTCTCTTGATGCTCAACCCACCAATGGTCTCGTGCAGAGGGTGCTCTATTCATCGAACGTTTCACATACCCAAAGTAAGGTTTTCTATTTTGACAGGGACCATTGCAACGCCACCAGTGCTGGTGGTACAAGTCCACCTCATCATGAAAACTATGATAGATCTAGGTTTAAAAAAAAAAAAAAAAAAGAAAAAAGTAATCATTCAGAAAGGTTCAAATTTTATATCACCAGCTCTACAGTATTTTTTAAAAACTACATTACCCTTTAATTCTTTCCATTATTACTGTGATTTTCACATTACCAGTTAAAAAAATGAATCTGGGTAAAATTTGATCAACATTTAGACACCATGAAGACAAAGCTTTAAAAAAAAGCCAGGATGTGTAGGAGTATGTTCTGGCTATCCCGTTTAAACTGCAATAAAATAATTTTGAAAATTTATCTACAGTTTCACCCTAAATGACATATGGTTTCAAATGCATTGTAAACAATACCAGCATTGTATTCTCCCTCCAGCTATTATCTTATCTTATCAGACACATTATTTTTAAATATCATCAACCCATTAGCCTTTACTAATATAAATCTTAACAAAAATAGACTGCTCTTCCCCAAATATTCTTCTGAACATGGAGTTATTCTGTCCCTGGTATCACTAAATTGTTTCAAGTTTAAAAGAAAAGTTTAAAGAAAATTACTAACAGAGGGTATACTTGAAAATTACATGACTAACAGCTCACCACATTTTCCTCAACCTGTCCCCACCTTCACCCCCAAGAAAATAACTATGGAACTCGCATGCACTTGGATGCAAATTTGTATTGGTGCAACTGTGGAGTGTCTAACAAGAACAAGTATATTACTCATACCACACCAGGCATACTGAAAAACCACATCAGGAAAAAATCCTCTATTAAATTACATTAAGTGGATTATGCTTACTGTAATATTGGCTCCAGTCAAGCGATTAATGCGATGCATGTGTTTGCAGAACTCTGGTCCATGAGATTCACGATCTTTGTCATTATTAGTAACAAAAAGCAGGGCGTGGATCATTTCATGCAACAGTGTCTGAAACAATACAAATCATTAGCTATTTACTAAAATCATTACACACATTTTCAAAATTAAGCTGGAAGTATTTTACTCCTTTACATTTATCTTGGTACTGATCTTATTTTCATGCATTCACGTGGATCATATAAACATAATACCTGTCTTACCTGTCAAATCAAATTACCTCTATTCCCATACCAGGAAAACATGCTGGAAAATACTACTACAGTATCATTTCTCCAAAAAGGAGAAAGAATCCTCAAACTTAAGTTAGATCTTTAAGAAGATCTTTAAAAGATCCCCTCTACAACCAAAGAAGAGACACTGTGAGAAGGCTGAAACTCTGCTGCATTTCTGTTCATTAAGCAAATCTGAATGTTGAGCCAACTCAAAGAAGCAGCCCTGACAGAGGCACAAGAAGCATCACAAAGTTAAGTTTACAGTCATATGCCATATCCTTATTTTCTGCAGTTTAAAAGATGAAACTACAGCCATTTTCTGATTATGCTCTCAGTCCATGTTTGTTTTTAACATTAGAGGATAATTTAGGAGTAAATTTAGTTTTTTCTTCCTTTATAAAGTCAGTAAAATAAACAAGTGACTTTAGACTCCTACTTAGTTGCCCATTTAGAAATATAAAACTGAAAGATTACTTTGATGTTGCCCAAGAAAGCAACACAAATGTAGCAATAAAGCCACCACTATTTTACAATCTACAAGTCACTGTTTATAAGAATTCCTCTATGAAAGGTAAAATGTGTGTATGGGGTGGGGGGGGAGGGCACAGGGACACACATTTCACGTGCAGATTCACGAGCAATCTTCAAATACCTCAACAAGATCCTTCCTTGGTCTTAACTTTAGGAGGGGCTCACTTAGACGAATGGAACACATTCCACCTTCTCCTTCATATCTACACACTCCAGCACAGCTGAAAGAGACATGGAAAGAAAATATGAAAATCTACTTGTTTCTGTAGTACATGAAGAAAACTGAAAATTGTAATTAAAATGCCAGCCCCTTCCAACACACACTAGGTAACTCAGAATATCAAAAAACACTTTCAGTTACTTGCAAAATTCAGTATCATTAATCAAGAAAAAAAACCCCACAAGTTCTTAGAATAAACTGTGACTAAACTAGCAAAAGTGAAACAATAATAAATTAAATCTCTTGCACCCACGTAGTTCAAAGCTGGCAAGTTTTTTTTTAAAAAATCACAATGGACTATTTAGGAGGCAAAAGACTGTTTTTACTAGCACCCCTGATGGAGTGAAATACATAAAACAGAGGCTGGAGATTCACAGCAGTCAACACTGACTTAACCACTGGTCACTGCAATTTCACCCCTCACTCTTCCCCAGCTTTTGACTCTTACTGAACCTTTAACTATCATGACTTATGCATAGTAATTCGTCAGAAAACGTCTCCTTTTTTTTCTCAGTATTGACTAAGCTCTCACCAGCTCAGGATCCAAATATTTTCAATTGTCTAAGGAGGACTACAGCCAGCAAAGGACAAGAGGGGGCAGGACTCCAGCAGCCAGCAATTTTTAATCTCAGTTATCTTGTATATTCCCCTTCCTAGTCTATGCTAAGTGTTGTTATAGTAATTTCATATTTGCCTGACATATTATAAAACTGACACAAAAACTGAGAACAAGACAAATAACTGCGATACAAGTATGCTCATTCAAGTCTTGACACAAACAGTTTAAGACCAAGTTACTTATTCCACTTCAAGATGACTCTCCAGTTTTGCAGTTTTGCCTGCACCACGGGAAAAGCCATTTATGGCCGCCAAAGGTGACAAATGAAGGACACAACAAATGATGACAGTGACCAACCCACACCCCGGGGTACAAACCAGAAAAGCGGGACATTCAAATACCTGGAAGAGAAGCTGTGGCACTAGTAGGTCATGCCTGTGAAGCCACGAGTAAGGAGCAGCACAGCGTGACGAGTGACAGCTTTTCCTCCCCAAAGCCCACATCTTTAGGATGATGCGAGCTGC